>NW_024467112.1:0-30256 GCF_017591425.1 Ochotona curzoniae
GGACATTTCTATCTTTTTTTCCTTCCTTATTTCTTTTCTTTTCTTTGTTTCTTTTTTCTTCCTTCCTTCTTCCCTTCCTCTTTCTTTCTTTCTTTCTTTCTTTCTTTCTTTCTTTCTTTCTTTCTTTCTTTCTTTCTTTCTTTCTTTCTTTCTTTCTTTGTTTCTTTTTTTCTTTCTTTCTTTCTTTTTTTCTTCTTTCTTCCTTCCTTCCTTTCTCTTCTTTTCTCTCTGTCTCTCTCTCCCTCTCTTTTTCTCTATTTCTCTGTCTCTTTCTTTTGACACAATTTTATAGGCTCTTGGATTTCCTGCCTGTCTTCCCAAGTCTCCTCCCTTCCCCACTGGTTTCGCCTGTAGTTTACAATGGGTGTCTTTCTTAAGCTGTCATAAGTGCATTGTACTGCAGTATAAGTGTATTCTGATAACATAGGCATGAACAATGTCATAGAATGCAGCATCCTAGTGTCCAGACATCTTCAAACATTCCGCTGAGAGGCCATCCTTGTTCTGTTTGCATGAAGACATACTGCTCTCTGCCTCCACATTTGAGCATATCCGTTTCTGCTACACTACCATTTTGCATCCCTTTAAATACAGAGGCATTGTACAGAATCCACAATGGGGAAAAATAATATACTTTCATCAACACGAAATTAGCAAATATGCAACAAGAATGCTAATGTATTACTGCAGTGGTGAAAAAGAGTATTAAGGACCTTCACGTAAGAATACACGCCAGCCCATGATCCATGTTGTGCTAAAGAGATTACAAGAAAAACTAGGACATCATTATGCATAAGATGTAGTAATACCAGTGACCAAAACACATCAACAGTCTGAAGTGTTTACAAGCAATCAGTCTCTTATGAATGATCAATTAATGAATCACATGAAGTTATTGAGAAAGATACAAAGAAATAGGGAGTGCAAAAATTAAAGTTCACAGGAAAAAATGTTAGAATTGACACCTTAAAACTGTAAATTACAGCAAGAAAGAACCATTATCTAAAAAGATGATGAAAAAAATCCCCCAGACATGTAATATTGAGCATCACCAGGCAACAATATGTTAGAATTGGAAATGAAAGCATAATGTTTTCGATGTTTTTTCCCTATTTACTTCTGTCTTGACATTTTTGGCATGTTTAGTAGTAGCAGATGTACATTTTTTTTTGTTAACATATGTTTGAAAGTATCTTTGAAAATATGCCTTCATTCCTTAGTAGAAATACATTCTGTTGATTTTCTTCAATTCTTGCTAGTCCATCTGCCAAATGCATCAAATGCACAAACCTTCAAATATTCAGAACTTGCCCAGGGCAACCCAGGAACTAGCCAGTGCCTCTTGGTATCTGCATTTGTGAAAGTTCCTGGTTGCAGACCTAGGCTACTTTTCCTCACCCAGTCACAATTCTGTGCCCCTTGAGGGGAGGAGCTCCTGCTTGCCCACTTAGCACAACACAAAGACCCTCAAGCAGCTCTTAGCATCTCTTAATTAATATATATTAAGAGAGCAAATCACACGCATTTGATGCAAGCACATTTGAGACCATAAAGCCAGTTCCCTTCCACCATCTCATACTCACTCCCATTTCCCCAATTACTCTCATTTTTTTTCTTCCTCCCTTTCTTTTGTTTCTTTCAATTTTATGCTATGGCATACTTGATTTATTTTATTATCAGATGTTTGTGTCTCTGTGTGGAGCATCAGGAACAAAGAGCCACTCTCAGTAATAATTAGGATATAGGTCCTCAAAAAGAAAAAAACAATGAACAGAAAAGATAGGGAAACTGAGCAGAGAAGTTAACATGGAAGTCTAGCAGTCAAATTTGAGAAGCAAAAATCAGCATCAAAGCAAAGGGAGAACCTTTTAGATCAAGAGCAATCCAGTGTCCTAGCATGCAGGTGTACGTATGTGGGACAATGTTTGCCGAGTTATATTTTCCGAAGATGCCTCTGAGAGTTACATTAACATTACAAAGTGATCTGACCTTCACTAGGAAAAAGTCTAGGTTACATGGCTCAAAGAAAGAAGAGTTTTACAATTAAAATTTACAATGTGAAACAGATAGGATGAGCCAACCCTCAACAGCCTGATTTGACACAAGAAGCCAGGAAGCAGGATCCAGGAGCATCTTTTAAGTCTCCCACATTGGTGCAGGGATCCAAGGACATGAGCCCTCTATTGCAGCTTTCCCAAGCCACAAGCAGGGAGCTGGATCAGAAGGGGAGCATCCAGAAAACAAGCTGGCAACCATGTGGGATGCCAGTGCAGTGTACAGGCAGAAGCTCAGCCAACTTGGCCATAGCACTGGCACTGATTCTTAAGTTATTTAAAAAGCTGCATTTATTGGTTCTTGCACTTAAAAGCAGTTCGATTTTGTCTGTTTATTTATGTAATTAGAGGCACAAATATATATGCCTGGAATCAATACACATATTGATTTTATGTAATCAGTTTTGCATTGTTAAACTGTATTTGTGGTTATTTCACAGCTTGTTCTGAGATCTTCAGAGACGTTACTCCATGAAGGAAGAGTATAGTCCTTCAAAAATGAAATGACTCATGGTATGATTTTTTTAATGAAAAACTAGGGTTCTGCTAAGTGAAACCCATTCCAGAAAGAAAACTTGCATATTTAATTAACTCAAATGAGAGACAGTATCTGTGTAATGTCACCTTACACAAGACTGTAATTTTTTGAGATGCCTTAATGGTTTGGGAGTTCTACTCTGCATCAAAATGGCCATTTATAATTGGCATATCTGGCAAAACCGCTAAATGAAGAAGGTTTCCCAGAAATTATACATATATTGAAAAGGCCGAGCTGATCAGCTTAACCATCATATTACAAAAATCTTAATGAAACTCACAAATGGTTGAAATGCAGAAGATGCAACATTACTAGCAAAGAAAGGACATGGTTTGAAAACATGAGAAAAGAGAGAAAAGGTAAGGATAAATGTAGAGACTATAACATAGGAAACCATCATGAAAGAAAATGGGAGGTGGCTGTTGATAGAAAAGTAGAGTGGATATCTGAAGAATGCAGAGCTAAGAGTCAGCATTTAGGGGAAGAGAACTGGACGGTTAAAGACCCCATGAAAGCAATCATTTTAAAGTGAAATGAGGTAAATGGCTGCCAGTATTGACCATCATTTGTCTGAAGTCTATCTGTGATCAGATGGGAGAATTATTCTTATGGAAAGCAAGGTGAAGAAAATTCAAGCTTATGATACAAGCATGCAAGCGCAAACACACACACACACACACACACACACACACACACACCATGGTACAAAAATAATATGCTAACAAAATGAAATGAGCAAATAAGGAAATTTTGAGAAAAAAACATTGAGACATATCGGCTTTGAAATTTAGCATTAAAAATATGATAGCGTCAGTATAGTTAAGCTTTTATTGTTAGAATTTGCTAACTAGAGGGGGTTTGAGTCCCACAAAATGAATGATGTGGTTTCTCTTGATCAGGGTAGCAATTATATATTGAGTCATCATCCCCCCTGAGATAGAGACTGCTGGGCCACTGATCCTGGAATAAACCGAAGTTTACATGCTCCTGGTCTCCAGGTCACATGGACACCAGGGTATGAACACATCACTTTGCTTTATGAACTTGCACTTCAAGAAGGTGGGCACAGAAAAAAACAGTGTTAATGGGAAAGGAAGGGCATGGCTGAACAAGAAGCAAGTGGAATTATGAAATGGATAGGAAAAGAAATGGATAGGAAAAGAAGTTAACATGGGAGAATCCCAGTAGTACAGCAGGGAGAGAGTGAGTCATGACAGGCACATGGGGGAAGGAGAAGCAAAGGTTTACACCCATTCTAAGTCATTCATTCTAAAATAGCCTGGGAGTAAAGACTGTCAGAGAATAGTTACCATTACCTTGTTGAAGATCATCAGAACAATAAGATGGAAAAACAAGTTAAGGCACTTGCCATGCAAGAAAATGTTTTAGAAAATTTGAACTTATTGACAATGCCAAGAGATAAAGTTGCCAGGGACATTTGCCATTAGTTTTCAGATGGATTTGGAAAAATTGTTCTGGAAAAGTCAATGTAACTATCACAGAGAACAAATTGAAAACATAATTCAACATATCAAAAAATGTATGTGTAAACGTAAAACTCTTGGATATACATGCCAATAGACAAATGTAAATAGTGCATTTTGTTTTAACTAGTCGTCTACATTATATGAAATTTATGAACATGGATTGTGTTTATAAGCATTCTATAATGGGATGCTTTTAAATTGTTATCAGTATCTCTTTCACGGTACCAGAAACAGAGTAGACATGCAGGAGAAGGGTGAAACATGAGAAGCACATCATGGGGAGAAGGTAGAATTGTTCAAACACACCGGATATCAGTCATTCTCTAGCAGAATGGGTGTAAAGAGTGTCAGGGAGTTGTAACCCATCTGATGCTTACTTTTTTCTCCAGTTGATTGGTTATGAAAAGGCTGGGCAGATTGCATTGGTTTTCCTGAAAAAATAAGTTGGAGAAATAAAAATGAAGACATTGGCTATCAGAAGCATAATTTAACATCGACTGAACTTAAAATGAAAAATGATGTAAGTAAAAGGGTGCCAGGCAACATTCACCTCTAGCATTGTGATAATTTTCTCAAGATTATTATACAAATGTCAGTGCAGATATCACAGAGAACAAAGTTTAAAAATATTTAAATTTCTCAAAAATGCAAATGCAAAATTAGAATGCTCAAATATACACACCAATGCTCATAAGTAAATACTGTCTTGTTTTAAATCATGGTTTTTTGTATATGAGATTTGTGAAAATGGAATGTAGTATACATTTTAAAGAATGCGACAATGCTGGATAATATTTTTAAATCACTATTGTTCCCTTTCTGGTGGTATTTGGACTTTCACGACTTGGTTGGTTAATTATTACATTCTTTGAATCTAGAACATTGGAGTGCTGAGGATCCTAATTGTCATAGCCATGTTTTGTTGGGTGGTCATAAAAGTAAGCTGGAGATGCCTAAACCATGGTTCTTGCGATACATCCAGGATTAGATTCATCTCAGAGTGTAGTCACACTCAAATCAGTATACCAATATGCAAATTTTCACTGAAGTTATATTAAGTAATTTATACAGAGATGATAAGCATATTTGATATATACCCTTTTCACAAGACAAAGCTAACTTATTCCCACTTTCCCACACTCCCTCCAATTTCCCCTCTTTCTCCGTTCCTTATATGCCTTTCAAGTTTTTGCTCTAACATTCTTTCAATTTATCTTATATTCAAAAGTTTGTGTCTCTATGCTGAGCATCAGCAGAAAGAGACAATGTTTATAAGCAATAAAGATGTAGAACCTCAAAGAAGAAAAGGCAATGGATAGAACTGGGGAAACTGAAGGGAGAGAACATCAAATGAGGTCTAGCAGCCAAACTGGAAAGGGTAATGTCAGCCTTCAAGGAAAAAGGTGGATCTTGCAAATCAAGAGGGAAAGGGGTGTCAAAGCATGCAGGTGTATATTTGTCAGAGTGTGTTTGCCAAGACATTTTTTGGGTAAGATAGTGCTGAGAGATAAATTAAAATTACTAAGTGATCTGGAATTCCCTAGGAAAAATTGCAGGTTCATTGTTCCCAAAGGAATAGCAAATTTACAACTAATATTTCATATAATAATACAATCATAGCAGAGTTTTTTTTTTTACCACATTTTTAAAGAGCCAGGAGTATCAGCTACGATTAGGTAAAAATGCTCATAGTGCCCCAGCATGATCAAATGTAGCGCTATGCAGACTCTAAAATTTCCCGTGTGCGATGATGAATAGTTGTGGGCATATTTTGAAAGACTGACAGAAAGCAGAATTTCCTCAGCCCTGTTAGTGTCTGTTCTCTTCTGGTTAAGGATTGGATCAAGATCATCTGCACAGAGTGGATGCAGTGAGTGACACAGGACAGAGAATCTGTGTTAAGAGAAATATGGAGTTGAATCAACGTTTTTCTTCTGATATATGCCCAGAACATTTAAGACTCTCAAAAACTCACAAACTAGTAATCCAGTAAAGAATGGGCAACACACATGAAGGGCATTTTTTAAAGGCTGAGACACACAGGACTGAAAGACACTTGAAAACACATGTTCTCTATCACTGGTCAACAGAGAAATGCAAGGAAATACCAAATAGTGGTTTGAGGAAGAAATATCAAAACAAAGCCAAACTGACCGATGAATTTACCGGTGTCAGTCTGATGTAATTCTGAAAAACAAAATGTAAAACTCATGTAAATATCAAGATACAATGAGCATGTAGTCCGAGTTTGATATACACAGTGTGATAATAATTTTGTTGAGAACTGCAAAGGTTGTAACTTTTACAAGTGAAATAAAGATATTTCTAAATTGGTATAGGTTTGAGCCCCGGCTGCTTAACTTCAGATTTAGGTATAAAGTTGACATTTTAAAACAGCATTTCGCATTTTACTATAATGTTTGTAACAAAACTGAGTTATGACATGTTCTTGACAGAATTCTCTAAAAATACTGTCTTTGATTCCCAGTGAAACCAAATGAATAATGTTGGTTCTCATTATTACTGTGAGTCATTGTCATCCAGCCTAATTAGCCCAAGTCAATGCACTATATCCCGACTTGACACTGGAAGCTGGGAACTGGAAATGGTTTGCATCTTTGGGGATATTTTGGGGATCCAAGGACATGAGCCCTCTTCTGCAGCTTTCCCAAGCCACAGGCAGAGAGCTGGATCAGAAGTGGAGCACCCAGAATACAAGCTGTCACGTATGTGGGATTCATTGCAAGGGCAGATTCTCAGCCATATTGGACAAGTCACTGGCGCTGATTCTTATTTTTTTTTTTTTAAAGACTGTGTTTTGGTGGTTCTTGCACTTTAGAACGCTTCAAACTAGTTTGTTTTTTATGTATTTAAATGCACCTTCACATATATATCTAAAGAAATACTTACATTAATTGAAAAGAAATTAGTTTTGCTCTGTTTCTGGTTATTTCACTGTTTGTTCTGAGACCTTCAGACACGATTCTCCATGAAGGAAGAGTATAGTCTTCCAGAAATGCAATACTCATAGTATGATTTTTCTGATGCAAAAAATAGTGTTTTGTTGAGTGAAATCCATTCCAGGAAGAAAACTGGCATATTTAATGAACTCTAACGAAAGAAAATGCATACGGAAACTCACCCTTACAAGATTGTATTTTTCTGTCATAACTTAAAGATTAGCAAGGTCTTATACACTTTGAAATGTCAGTTATAATCGGAATATGTGGTAAAACTCTGAAATCATGACAGCTTCCCAGAAATTTTATTTATATACACACTCATGAAAGAATGAGCCCATTTTCTTAACCATCATATCACTGAAATTTCAATGAAACTCACAAACATGTGAAATGCAGACGTTACAACGTTTCTAATAAGAAAAGACATGGTTTGAAAACAATGGAAAGGAGAGAAAAGATAAGGAAAAACAGAGAGGACATAATACAGGAAACAGACATAACAGAAAAAGGGGGTGGTTGGCCAAAGAAGAGCACATTGGCTATCAATTGACTGGAGAGCTAAAAATTAATATCTAGGAGAAGAGAACTGACCAGGTAAAGACACCAAGGAAGCAATCATTTGAAAGTGAAATGAGGGCCCGGCGTGATAGCGTAGTGGTTAAAGTCCTTGCCTTGCACACACCAAGATGACCTATGGGTGCCTGTACTAATCCTGGCAGGTCCACTTCCCATCCAGCTCCCTGCTTGTGGCCTGGGAAAGCAGTTGAGGAGGGTCCAAAGCCTTGTTACCCTGCACCCGCGTGGGAGACCTGGGAAAAGCTCCAAGCTCTTGGCTTAGGATTGGCTCAGCTCTGGCCATTGCGGCTGTTCGAGGAGTGAACATCTGATGGAAGATATTCCTCTTTAACCCTCCCCATTTCTGTATATGTGACTTCGCAATAAAAATAAATAAATCGTTAAAAACAGGGAAATGAGTTAAATGGCTGTCAGAATTCACCAGCATACCTCTGAAGTCTATGTGAGGTAACATGGAAAAATCCTTGTTATGGGAAGAAAGATGAAGATGCTCCCAGCTAATGGTACAGATACATGTGCATGCACACACACCATGGTGCAAAAATAATATGCTATCAAGAATGAGATTAGGTGGGTCTCAGGACGGGGCGTCTCATGCCTGGATCCCGGACAGCCGCCATGTGCTGAGCTGTCCCCGGGCCTGCTGGTTCCGGGGGCCGCTTCCTTCGGGGTGAGTAGACCGAGGGGGAGGCCTCCGGGACTGGGCAGGCCCGGCACCCACCCACCGCCCTCATGGGGCGGTGAATGGGATTTGGGAGGGGCGCGACCTTGGGCCTGGGTTATTTAAACCTCCAGCGCCTCCTGGCAGCTGGTGGGTCTCAGGACGGGGCGTCTCATGCCTGGATCCCGGACAGCCGCCATGTGCTGAGCTGTCCCCGGGCCTGCTGGTTCCGGGGGCCGCTTCCTTCGGGGTGAGTAGACCGAGGGGGAGGCCTCCGGGACTGGGCAGGCCCGGCACCCACCCACCGCCCTCATGGGGCGGTGAATGGGATTTGGGAGGGGCGCGACCTTGGGCCTGGGTTATTTAAACCTCCAGCGCCTCCTGGCAGCTGGTGGGTCTCAGGACGGGGCGTCTCATGCCTGGATCCCGGACAGCCGCCATGTGCTGAGCTGTCCCCGGGCCTGCTGGTTCCGGGGGCCGCTTCCTTCGGGGTGAGTAGACCGAGGGGGAGGCCTCCGGGACTGGGCAGGCCCGGCACCCACCCACCGCCCTCATGGGGCGGTGAATGGGATTTGGGAGGGGCGCGACCTTGGGCCTGGGTTATTTAAACCTCCAGCGCCTCCTGGCAGCTGGTGGGTCTCAGGACGGGGCGTCTCATGCCTGGATCCCGGACAGCCGCCATGTGCTGAGCTGTCCCCGGGCCTGCTGGTTCCGGGGGCCGCTTCCTTCGGGGTGAGTAGACCGAGGGGGAGGCCTCCGGGACTGGGCAGGCCCGGCACCCACCCACCGCCCTCATGGGGCGGTGAATGGGATTTGGGAGGGGCGCGACCTTGGGCCTGGGTTATTTAAACCTCCAGCGCCTCCTGGCAGCTGGTGGGTCTCAGGACGGGGCGTCTCATGCCTGGATCCCGGACAGCCGCCATGTGCTGAGCTGTCCCCGGGCCTGCTGGTTCCGGGGGCCGCTTCCTTCGGGGTGAGTAGACCGAGGGGGAGGCCTCCGGGACTGGGCAGGCCCGGCACCCACCCACCGCCCTCATGGGGCGGTGAATGGGATTTGGGAGGGGCGCGACCTTGGGCCTGGGTTATTTAAACCTCCAGCGCCTCCTGGCAGCTGGTGGGTCTCAGGACGGGGCGTCTCATGCCTGGATCCCGGACAGCCGCCATGTGCTGAGCTGTCCCCGGGCCTGCTGGTTCCGGGGGCCGCTTCCTTCGGGGTGAGTAGACCGAGGGGGAGGCCTCCGGGACTGGGCAGGCCCGGCACCCACCCACCGCCCTCATGGGGCGGTGAATGGGATTTGGGAGGGGCGCGACCTTGGGCCTGGGTTATTTAAACCTCCAGCGCCTCCTGGCAGCTGGTGGGTCTCAGGACGGGGCGTCTCATGCCTGGATCCCGGACAGCCGCCATGTGCTGAGCTGTCCCCGGGCCTGCTGGTTCCGGGGGCCGCTTCCTTCGGGGTGAGTAGACCGAGGGGGAGGCCTCCGGGACTGGGCAGGCCCGGCACCCACCCACCGCCCTCATGGGGCGGTGAATGGGATTTGGGAGGGGCGCGACCTTGGGCCTGGGTTATTTAAACCTCCAGCGCCTCCTGGCAGCTGGTGGGTCTCAGGACGGGGCGTCTCATGCCTGGATCCCGGACAGCCGCCATGTGCTGAGCTGTCCCCGGGCCTGCTGGTTCCGGGGGCCGCTTCCTTCGGGGTGAGTAGACCGAGGGGGAGGCCTCCGGGACTGGGCAGGCCCGGCACCCACCCACCGCCCTCATGGGGCGGTGAATGGGATTTGGGAGGGGCGCGACCTTGGGCCTGGGTTATTTAAACCTCCAGCGCCTCCTGGCAGCTGGTGGGTCTCAGGACGGGGCGTCTCATGCCTGGATCCCGGACAGCCGCCATGTGCTGAGCTGTCCCCGGGCCTGCTGGTTCCGGGGGCCGCTTCCTTCGGGGTGAGTAGACCGAGGGGGAGGCCTCCGGGACTGGGCAGGCCCGGCACCCACCCACCGCCCTCATGGGGCGGTGAATGGGATTTGGGAGGGGCGCGACCTTGGGCCTGGGTTATTTAAACCTCCAGCGCCTCCTGGCAGCTGGTGGGTCTCAGGACGGGGCGTCTCATGCCTGGATCCCGGACAGCCGCCATGTGCTGAGCTGTCCCCGGGCCTGCTGGTTCCGGGGGCCGCTTCCTTCGGGGTGAGTAGACCGAGGGGGAGGCCTCCGGGACTGGGCAGGCCCGGCACCCACCCACCGCCCTCATGGGGCGGTGAATGGGATTTGGGAGGGGCGCGACCTTGGGCCTGGGTTATTTAAACCTCCAGCGCCTCCTGGCAGCTGGTGGGTCTCAGGACGGGGCGTCTCATGCCTGGATCCCGGACAGCCGCCATGTGCTGAGCTGTCCCCGGGCCTGCTGGTTCCGGGGGCCGCTTCCTTCGGGGTGAGTAGACCGAGGGGGAGGCCTCCGGGACTGGGCAGGCCCGGCACCCACCCACCGCCCTCATGGGGCGGTGAATGGGATTTGGGAGGGGCGCGACCTTGGGCCTGGGTTATTTAAACCTCCAGCGCCTCCTGGCAGCTGGTGGGTCTCAGGACGGGGCGTCTCATGCCTGGATCCCGGACAGCCGCCATGTGCTGAGCTGTCCCCGGGCCTGCTGGTTCCGGGGCCGCTTCCTTCGGGGTGAGTAGACCGAGGGGGAGGCCTCCGGGACTGGGCAGGCCCGGCACCCACCCACCGCCCTCATGGGGCGGTGAATGGGATTTGGGAGGGGCGCGACCTTGGGCCTGGGTTATTTAAACCTCCAGCGCCTCCTGGCAGCTGGTGGGTCTCAGGACGGGGCGTCTCATGCCTGGATCCCGGACAGCCGCCATGTGCTGAGCTGTCCCCGGGCCTGCTGGTTCCGGGGGCCGCTTCCTTCGGGGTGAGTAGACCGAGGGGGAGGCCTCCGGGACTGGGCAGGCCCGGCACCCACCCACCGCCCTCATGGGGCGGTGAATGGGATTTGGGAGGGGCGCGACCTTGGGCCTGGGTTATTTAAACCTCCAGCGCCTCCTGGCAGCTGGTGGGTCTCAGGACGGGGCGTCTCATGCCTGGATCCCGGACAGCCGCCATGTGCTGAGCTGTCCCCGGGCCTGCTGGTTCCGGGGGCCGCTTCCTTCGGGGTGAGTAGACCGAGGGGGAGGCCTCCGGGACTGGGCAGGCCCGGCACCCACCCACCGCCCTCATGGGGCGGTGAATGGGATTTGGGAGGGGCGCGACCTTGGGCCTGGGTTATTTAAACCTCCAGCGCCTCCTGGCAGCTGGTGGGTCTCAGGACGGGGCGTCTCATGCCTGGATCCCGGACAGCCGCCATGTGCTGAGCTGTGCCCGGGCGGCCAGTGCGCCATTGGTGCCAGGCTCCGCCTGCTGGCCGCCCGGCCGGGGAGCTCTGGGGATTTGGTTCTTTGAGTTGCTGCTTAATTCCCTCCAGTTTGAACCCATTGTGCTTCTTGGACCTGAAACAGGCAGTAACTCTTCCTTTGTAAAACTTGTAATCACTAATAATGCTGACCACCAAATAGCAGTCATGCAGAAGCTAGGGCTTGGGGCCTGTCTTGCAAAAGTAGCTCCAACAGTTGGCCAATGTGTCAACTGGTAATGGAACAGAGTAGATTAGGCACGACTGAACAAACCTTAGCCCACAAGTAAAACTAGAAACCAGGAGGGAGCAGAGGTCTTGCCGAGCTAGGTTCTTGTACCTGCTGGTCTGTGGGAGCCAGGGACGCTAAGCCACAGTGTCTAAGGCAGAGGTCGGGACAGGTGAGGAGCTGTGCCAAGCTGAGTCCGAGCATCCATTGGCAGGCAAGTGATCTATGGCTGGGAACAGACCCGGTTGGGGAGCAAAGGGGACAACCCTAGCTGGGCTGAGGTTCCCACCCAGAGGCACATGGCCTGGAAGGGGAGCTGCGTTCTGATCTGGAAACAGTTGTATTTCTCCCTTGGCACAAGTGTGGACTGGGATTGGATGCACTGAACCGGGCCGGACCCCGACTCCCCCTGGTGTTCTGGAGGACCAGGGCAGATGTGGGATGGACCAGGCAGGGTCTCAAACCCCTACTGAACCATGTGTGAGCCAAATGTGGGTGTAGACAAACCATGGCTGGGCTGGAACATCCAACAGCAAGAACCAGATTGGGTGGAAGGCCTGACAGGAAAAGCCACAGTTCCTGTTATTACAGGAGGTGGACTGAGTAGGGTTGGCTCATGGACCCTCTGGTAAGCGTGAAACCTGGCATTGGGAGAGGTTCTGATGGAGGAGCCTGGGCAACTCCTCTGGCAGGACACAGACCCGGCAGGTAAACGCAAGACACATGATAGGAAACAGCCCAGAAAAGGCCATGGAAAGCTACCCACTGGCATACAATTGGCTGATGTGGGGGCAAGACCAGGCTTAATCTGTCCACATTATCCACTGGCAAATCCAGGCACCAGTGTGGGTCGACCTAGGGTTGGTCGCAACAAAGACTAGTGCACATTATGGAATGCCGAGGCGAGGTTGCCTGTACCGGAAGGGACCGCAGTGCCCTACCAGCCTGAGAACAAGAAAGGAAGTGGGCAGAGCCGGCAGGGGAATAAGGGAGGGTTCCTTTGCAGGACAGCTACTTCCACAGGAGAGCATGGGCTGGGATGGGGGCAGACCAGACTAGGCAGAGCTACCACACCTGTGCGCCTCATGTGGACCAGATCAGGGAAAAGCCGGGCTGGGCGGATTATTCCTACTGGTGCAAGCAAAATTAAAGTGGGCAAGAGGTGTTTGGGCTTAGACGCAGCATCAACTGGAATCTGGGAGTGGGAGAGGCCTGGGAGGGAAATAGTGGGCTCATCCCTCTTGGGTTACCACTTTCACAGGACATAAAACTAAGATAACTAAGATAGTGGCTGGGGTGGAATGGGGTGTGGGACAGACTGGATTACTGCTACACTTACTGGCAAACCAGGGTAGGGAGTGGGGCTGGTGGGGGTTATTGTGGGTCGCTCCAACCTAGGCTGCAGCTCCCGCTGGTTTATGTGAGGACCAAGTATGTGCTGGGCAGAACCAGGCTGGACTGCAACACCCATTGGTTCCAGTGGAAGTCGGGAGTGAAAACAGAACCAACCCAGCAACTGCAACCACCAGCTGATTGGAGCGATAGACGGTGCCAGGCCCTGTACTTGTTAGCACATACAAGAAGTTTCTTTGGAGATCTTCCTAATCTAAATGCTGGGCTCAGAACCCTAACGAAGAAAAGAGAGAAGACAGAACAGGTCAACCAACCATCTCAGCTATGATGGACTATGTCAATCAGTTGATTTTTCAAAGATCTCATAGTGCTTGGAGCGGCAAGATTGACAGCGATTCATGACTGTGGCAATATCAAAACCACTTGAACAAGAACCTCAGAGCATGCCCTACATCTGGGACCTGGGGAGGGTGGGAAATTGGGTGGGCCTTCTCCCTTAAATAACCCCCTTTAAACATGAAGGTAACAATATGGAAAACATAAAAAAAAAAAAAGAATGAGATTAGGGAATAAGAAAATTTGTTTTGAGGAAAAAATGATAGTTAGCATTTAAAAATATTTCAGTGTCTGCATATTGAAATTTTTTTTACAATCCTCTAACACGAGGGTCTCTGATTAACACCAAAGGGATGATGTGGATTCTCATGATCATATCGAGGTAGCAATCATGTGTTGAGTCATCATCCCCCCTGAGGTAGAGACTGCTGGGCCACTGATCCTGGAAAGAACCCAAGGTCAGATACTCCTAGTCTCCAGGTCACATGGACACCAGGGTAGGAACACATGCCTTTGCTTTATGGACTTGCATTTCCAGAATGTGGGCACAGAATAAAGCAGTGTTAATGGGAAAGGAAGGGCATGGCTGAACAAGAAGCAAGTGGAATGATGAAACAGAGGGGTAAAGCAATGGAGAAAAGTTAATATGGGAGAATCCCAGAGGTACGGCAGGGAGAGTAGAGATGCAGGAGAAAGGGGAGTCATTAGAAGCACATGCGGGAAGGAGAAGCCAATGTTTACACCCATTCTAAACCTTTAATTCAGACCAGCACGGGAGGTGAGACTGTCAGAGAAGAGTTACCATTACCTCGCTGATAATCACCTGAAAAATAAAATGGAAAGAAAATTCATATTTATTGGGAATGCAAAGAGAAAAGGTTGCCAGGGAACATTTACCATTAGTTTTCAGATGGATTCCTAAAAATTCTTTTAGAAAAGTCTATGTAACTAACACAGAATAAATCCTAAAAATAATCCCATTATCAAAATGCATATATAAATGTAGAACTCCTGGATATACATGCCAATAGACAAATGTAAATAATGTAATTTATTTTAAGTTATCATCTACATTAAATTAAACTGGTCAAAATGGGATATATTTAGAAAAAATATAGAATGGGATGTTGTGGAATTACATTTTAAATGATTACTAGTTCCTATTTGATGGTATTTGGAGCTTTATTACATGTTGGGTTAAATATTACGTTCTTCTAACTCCATCACATTAGAGCCCTTTTCATTATTGTGATAGTTATGCTTTCATAATGTCCAAAAAATGTGCTGAAAATGCCTAAACCACTATAATTACAGAAAAGCCATCATTAGATTTGTCTCACATTATAATCACTCACAAATGAATATTACAATATGCAGCTATTCAGCTAGACTGTTTTAAATAATTCATGCAATAAAATAAAAATCTTATTTGATATACAATCTTGAAGAAGATAAAGCTAGTTTCCTCCCACCTTTCCGTATTCCCTCCAATTTCCTCCTTCCATATGTCTTTGAATAATTTCCTCTAAAATTCTTGCAACTTATATTACAATCAATATTTTGTATCCCAATATTGAGCATCAAATAAAAAGCCAGTATTAATAAGTAATAAGATATTGAACCTCAAAGAAGAAAAAAATGCATTAAAAAACATGGAGAAACTTAAGGGAGAGAACAAAATTTGGACGGTTAGCTGCCAAACTGGAAAAGGGAAAGTCAGCATTCAAGGAAAAGTGAGGACCTTGCAAATCAAGAGGAAAGGGATGTCAAAGCATGTAGGGGTGCAGTTATTACAGAATATTTGCCAATGTAATTTTTTGATAAGATGCCTCTGAATGATAAATCAACATTACTAGTGATCCTGCTTTCTCCAGGAACAAATCCTGGGTTCCTCTTTCCAAATGAAGAGCTGTTTGCAATTAATATTTCTCATCATTAAATATTAGTAACAACTAGTATTTACCAATTTGGAAAGAGCCAAGTATTTCAGGTAGGACGAGGTAGGAATACTCACTCATACTGCCCTACCATGATGAAATGTAACGACACACTGAACTTAAAATTTTCCCTTGGTGATTAATGAATAGTTGTGGGCATATTTTAGACTCAGAGAAAGAGGAAGAAAATTAGCCTTTTTACAGTCTGTTGTCTTCTGGCTAAGGATTGGATCAAGATCATCTGCACAGAAACTGATGTGCTGAATTATGCGTAACAGGGAAGTAGTTTTCCATGTGATTTTGGAGGAGAGAAGTCTATTAGAATTAACTTTATTCTTCTGATATATTGCAAGTATGTGTCAGCAGTCTCAAAATCTAAAACTTGTAATCCAATTGAGAATGGGCAATACATATGAATAACAATTTTTAAAGGTGAGGTACACAGGCCTGAGAGATACTTGAAAACATGCCCACAATCACTAGTTAACAGATAAATGCAAAGAAACACCAAATCATGGTTTGCAGAATAGATACCAAAACAAAGAAAACTGACCGAAGAATTTACTAGGCCCATCCTGAAGTACTTCTGAAAAACAAAATGGAAAAGGCACGTAACTATCAAGATACAATGTGGACAATGAGTTTTCTATAAGAAGCATGTAAATAAGTTATGTTGAGAATTATAAAGGTTGTTATTTTCAATATGAAATGCTACAAATCCTATATGCTTTTTGGTGGAGTCCTGGCTACTCAACTTCAGGGCTAGCTACAAGCTTACCATTTAAAGACATTTGTTTTTTTTTTTTATTGTTGCTTACATTATATTATGTAGTACAGTTTTATAGGCGCTGGGGATTCCCCCCACCCCTCCCATACCCCTCCCCCCATGGTGGATTCCTCCACCTTGTTGCATAACCATAGTTCAAGTTCAGTTGAGATTCATTGCTTGCAAACACATGCCTAGCATAAAGTTCAGCGTCTTATTGTCCAGATAAGTTCAGTGGCCTCTTGGGGAGACCTTCTATGGTCTGAAGATAGGTCTAACAGAGTAAAGATCCAGTCAGTTAAAAGCCCCAACAAGGCCTCAGTATCATTATACAACATTATGGAATTAATTGACATAGTATTGGGTAAACAATATGTTAAAAATAATGCAAGTTCCATTCTTCGAAACATCTGGGTTGAGACAGTATCAATGACAGGTTCAAAAAATAACAAACAACCAAACAAAAAATTACAGGTTAAATCAAGGCAAACATGTGGTATCTAATCTTTTGGGATTCGCTCATTTCCCTTAGCATTATAGTTTCCAGTTGGGCCCATTTAGCCACAAAGAACTGCATTTTGTTTTTTTTAATAGCTGAGTAGTATTCCATGGAGTAGATGAACCAAAGCTTTCTTATCCAATCTTCTGCTGATGGGCATTTCGGTTGCTTCCATGTTTTTGCGATTACTGATTGTGCTGCAATGAACATAGGGCTGCATGTTGGTTTGTCGTAAAACAGGTGTTTTGGATATATTCCTGGGAGTGCTATTGCTGGGTCTTATGGTATGCAGATTTTGAGTTGTTTGAGTGTTCTCCAGACTGATTTCCATAAAGGCTGTACCAATTTGCAGCTCCACCAGCAGTGGAGTAGGGTTCCCTTTTCCCCGCATCCTCGTCAGCAAGTGTCGTTGGTGTTCTTGTTTATGTGGGCCAATCTTGCTGGTGTTAGGTGGTACCTCATCGATGTTTTTATTTGGATTTCCCTTATTGCTAGGGAGCTGGAACATTTTTTCATATGTTTGTTTGCCATTTGGACTTGTTCCTTTGTGAAATGTTTGCCCATTTCCCGTGCCCATTTCTTGAGTGGCTTGTTTGTTTTGGTTTTTTGGTTGTTTTGAAGTTCTTTGTATATCCTGGAAATTAGCCCCCTATCGCCTATATCGTGTGCAAAGATCTTCTCCCACTCTGTGGGTTGCTTTTTTACTTTGTTGATTGTTTCCCTTGCTGTACAGAAGCTTCTTAGTTTGATGAGGTCCCATTTGTTTATTCTGTTCTCAACTGCTATTGCTTTTGGTGTCCTTCTTAGAAAGTCGGTACCTACTCCTAGGTCTTGCAGGGTATTTCCTACATTTTCTTGCAAGAGTTTGAAGGTTTCTGGATGTAGGTTTAGGTCTTTTATCCATGTAGATTGGATCTTAGTGTATGGTGATAGATGTGGGTCTATCTTTTTCACCTTCTTCAGAATCGACCACATGATAGGACATAAAGCAAATCTAAACAACTTCCAAAACATTAGTATCATACCTTGTACCCTCTCAGACCACCATGGGATGAAACTGGAAATCAACAACTCAAAACTCCCCAGGAAGTATAGGCACTCTTGGAAATTGAACAATATGCTATTAAACGAACAATGGGTCAGAGAAGAAATTAAAGATGAGATCAAAAAATTCATGGAAACCAATGAAAACTCTGATACAACATTCCAAAACTTGTGGGACACCGCCAAAGCAGTGCTACGAGCTAGATTCATCGCAATCGGAGCGCATGTCAAGGCCCAAGAAAGACGCCAAATACAGGAACTAACCACACACCTCCAGGATCTGGAAAAACAGCAGCAGAAGAGTCCCACGCACAATAGGAAACAAGAAATCATCAAAACAAGGGAGGAGATAAACCAAATAGAAATCAAAAAAACTATACATAAAATCAACAAATCAAAAAGTTGGTTTTTTGAGAAAATAAACAAAATAGACACTCCACTGGCCCGACTGATCAAAAAAAAAAAACAAGAGAAAGTGAGAATTAATAGCATTAAAGATGAAAAAGGCAACATAACAACAGACACTGCAATCATTAAGAAAATAATTAGAAATTACTACAAAGAACTGTACTCCCACAAATTTGAGGACCACCAAGAAATAGAAAAGTTCTTTGACTCCCACCATTTACCAAAACTCAGTCCGGAGGCAACTGCAGAATTAAATAAACCCATAACCGAGGTAGAGATTGAAACAGTCATCAAGGATCTCCCAACGAAAAAAAGCCCAGGCCCAGACGGCTTCACTACAGAATTCTACAAAACATTCTGAACAGAACTAACCCCAATCCTCTACAAGCTCTTCAAAATAATAGAGGAGGAAGCAACCCTCCCAAACTCATTCTATGAAGCCAACATCACCTTAATCCCAAAACCGGATAGAGAACCATCAGAGAAGGAAAACTACAGACCTATTTCTCTGATGAACATTGATGCTAAAATTCTCAACAAAATCCTAGCCAATAGAATTCAAAAAATCATCAGACAGATCATTCATCCGGATCAAGTAGGATTCATCCCTGGAATGCAGGGATGGTTCAACATTCGGAAATCCATAAATGTTATAAACCATATCCAAAAACTGCAAAACAAGAACCACATAATAGTTTCAATAGATGCAGAAAAAGCTTTCGACAAAATTCAACACCTCTTCATGCTAAAAACTCTAGCCAAAGTAGGCATAGATGGGAAAATCCACAACATAATTAAAGCAATTTATGAAAAACCCAATGCCAGTATCATACTGAATGGAGAAAAGCTAGAACCCTTCCCACTGAAATCTGGAACAAGACAAGGGTGCCCACTATCACCACTGCTATTCAACATAGTCCTAGAGGTACTTGCAGAGGCCATAAGACGAGAAAAAGAAATCAAAGGCATACGTATAGGAAACGAAGAAGTCAAGCTTTCACTATATGCAGATGACATAATCCTATACATAGAAAAACCAGGAGACTCAATACAGAAACTGCTAGAACTTATACGAGAGTTTGGCAGAGTGGCGGGGTACAAAATTAACGAACGAAAATCAACAGCCATAGTGTACGCAAATAACACCAAGATGGAAGAAGATCTAACCAACAGGATACCATTCAAAATAGCTGAGAGAAGTATGAAGTATTTGGGAATAAATCTAACCAAAAGTGTAGGAGACCTATTCGAAGAAAACTACAAACTATTTAAAAAGGAAATTGAACAAAACCTCAAAAGATGGAATAACATCCCGTGCTCCTGGATAGGCAAAATCAATATCATTAAAATGTCTATACTACCACAAGCAATATACATTTTCAACGCAATTCCAATCAAATTGCCCAAAACATTCTTCACGGAACTGGATACAACGATTCAAAAGTTCATCTGGAAACATTTAAAGACATTTGTGTGTGCTGTGTATGTGAAATCTTATTGACAGAATTCTCTAACAATTGTGTCCTTGATTCCCACCAAATGAATGATGTAGGGTTTCATCATCATAGTAGAAAAGGTGTATTGAGTCATTTTCCACCCTAGATAGCCCAAGTCCACCCTCAATAGCCTGATTTGACACAAGAAGCCAGGAAGCAGGATCCAGGAGAATCTTTTGATTCTCCAACATGGGTGTAGAGAGATCCAAGTACATGAGCCCTCTTCTGCAGTTTTCTCAAGCCACAAGCAGGGAGCTGGATTAGAAGTGGAGCATCCAGAATACAACGTGGCACCCTTGTGAGATGCCAGTGCACAAGTAGAAGCTCGTGGCACCAGCCTTGATTCTTAAATCTTTAAAAGTCTGTGAAAGTAAAAATTAAGAAAAGAAGAATGCTGTGTTTTGGTGCTTCTTGTACTTTGGAGCCCTTCAAGTTTTCTTTTTTTGTTTTGTTTTGTTTTAAGTATTTAGAATCACATATATATGTCTAAAAGTAAATATTTATATTGATTTTAAAGAAATCAATTTTGCTCTATTAACCTATGTAGTTGACTATTTCTGTCTATTCAGGGACCTTCAGAAACTTTTCACCATGAAGGAATCGTCTTCCTGTCTTTCAGAAGTGAAATGAGTCATGGTGTGAATTTATTGATGGAAAAAAATTTTCTGTCATATGATATCCAATCCAGGAAGAAAACGTGCATATTTAATAAAATATAATAAATTTTAAAAACATGTAAAATTGTGCTTGATCAGATTTTATTTTTATATCATGCCTTTAAAATTTTGGAGGTCTAATATGCATAGTAATGGCCATGTATAATTGAAATCTCTGGTAAAAGTCCTAAATCAAGAATGTTTCCTAGAATTTTTATTTATCTCTATATACTACACATATATACATATACTAAATGGAAACCTAATGTGTTGTCTATATATGTGAAATGAAGTATATTAGCATTAAACATGTGTTTAACCCTCCTCTCATCACTAAAATCATAAAGAAAGCCACAATCTTTTTAAATACAGAAGACACAAAATTTCTATCAAGAAAACACATTGCTTGAAAAACATGAGAAGGTAGATAAACAATTAGAAAAAGGAATTTGAGAGAACATAACATAGGAGACAGACATAACATAAAAGAGGTTGTGGTTGGTGGGAGAAGATTAGCATGGATATCCAAAATTGTAGAACTAATAGAGCTGTGTTGGCACCATGGGAAGAGAACTGGACAGTTAAAGACACCATGAAAACAATCATTTTAAAGTGAATGAGGTAAATGGCTGTCAGTCAATATTGTCCATCATGTCTCTGAAGTCTATCTGAAGATAAGATGGAAATATCCTTGTTATAAAATCCGGGTGAATACTCTTAACAGAGTTGGAAAGCAGTAGAGGGTGACCCAAAGCCCTGGAACCCTGCAGCTACATGGGAGACCTGGAAGAAGCTCTTAGCTTTGGATGGGCTCAGCTCCAGCTGTTGCAGCCAGTTGGGGAGTGAACCAGTGGCCTAAAGATCTTCCTCTCTGTCTCTCCTTCTCTCTGTGTATCTGCCTTTCCAATGAAAATAAATAAATCTTTAAAAACTGAGTCAAATGCAAAAAAAAAAATAAAAAAAAAAATAAAATCCGGGTGAAGATAATCCCAGCTTATTGTTGAGGTACACATGCAGAGACAAACACACACACCATGATGGAAAAGTAATACGCTATACAGAACAAAATGAGGAAAAAGGAAATTATTTTGAGGAAAAATGATACATATTAATTTGACAGCTAGCATTAAAAATGTTTTTAGTGTCTGTGTATTTAAATTGTATTGTTTGAATTTGCTACCAAGAGGGTCTTTGATTCCCACCAATGAATAATGTGTGTTCTCATGAGTATGGTATCAATTATGTATTGAATCATCATCCACCCTGAGGTAGAGACTGCTGGGCCACTGATCCTGGAAAGAAACCAATTTCCACATGCTTCTAGGCTTTGGGTCACATGACACCAAGGTATCAACACATGACTTTGCTTTACGGACTTGCACTTCAAGAATGTGGGCACAGAGTAAACCAGTGTTGATGGGAAAGGAAGGACATGCTAAAATAGAAGTATGGGAGAATGCCAGCATTTGGGGGAGATATTAGACATGCAGGAAAAAGATGAGTCATGAGTTGCACCTGGGGGAAAGAGAAATAGTTACACACACCCA
Organism: Ochotona curzoniae; assembly: GCF_017591425.1. NCBI lineage: Eukaryota > Metazoa > Chordata > Mammalia > Lagomorpha > Ochotonidae > Ochotona > Ochotona curzoniae. The sequence continues at coordinate 21,928 of NW_024467112.1, forward strand.
GGTGAAACTGTTATAAAAGTACATGGGACTAAAGATTGTCATTAAATTGTTATCAATATGTCACTTACTTTTTCCTGTAGAAGGTCTATTCTGAAAGGACTTTGTATTTTCCTCTAGTCTTCCTGAAAAATAAGATGGTAAAATAAAAATGAAGACATTTGTTATGGGAAGCAAATTTATGATAATCTGAACTTACTTAAAATGAAAACAGTGATGTAAGAGAAAAGATTGCCAGGGAACATTTACTCCTAGTTTTCTGATGGTTTCCTTAAAAGTATTATAGTAATTTGAATGCAAATATCACAGAGAATACATTCTAAAAATAATTCAATTTATTAAAATGCAAGTGCAAACTTTGAACTCTCAGATATACCAGTAAATACATTAAGATAAATCATTTATCCTGTTTTAAATTGTAATCCATATGAAATCTGTGCAAATAGAATGTATTATAAACATTCAAGAATGGTAAGTGTGGGGACTACCTTTTTACATTGTTATTGGTTGCTTTTTGATGGTATTTGGACTTTTATTACTTGGTTGGTTAATTATTATGTTCTTACATTAGAGTGGTGATGATCATTATTCTAATACCCAGGCTTTGTTGAGTGACCATAAAAATGAAAATGAACTGGAGATGCCTAACCATTTTTCTTACATGAAACCTCTGGTTAGATTTTTTTTTTAAGGTGTAGTCACATCAAACCAATATGGCAGTATGCAACTTCTTAATTTTTATTTTGTAATTTTTATAAAGAGAACCAAATTCACATATTTGGTACATACATTTTCAAGGAGATACAGCTAGTTTCATCAGCCTTCACATACTCCTTCACATTTCCCCATTCTTCCCATATTTATATTTCTTTTAATTTTTACAATAACATACCTTCAATCTATTTTACATCTCATATTTGTATCTTAGTGTTTAACATCCTAAAAAGATTCAGTGTTTATACAGATGGACAGAGGCCCTGATTTCTGACTTCAGCCTGGCCCAGCACGGATCACTGAGGCTTTTTAATGGAGTGAAGCAGTGATCTGAAGTGCTTTTTCAATCTCTATGTGCCTAACTCCCTTTCTTTCTCTCTCTTTCCTCTCTAACACTGATTTTAAAATAAACATTACAAAAGCAGTCTTAAAACAAACACCATATTATACAACAGAGTTGCAATTTGATTTCCAGAAGCTGAAGGAGAGGATTACAAATACGGAAATGAATTAGGTTGATCATAATGTATAAAGTTGCAATTAAACCAGAGGAGTAAATTATCACAGTCTGCAACAATGTAAATCTCAATGTTTCTTTCAAAGACATTTTTCTTTTTGCAAAGACATTGACTGCAATCCCTCAATAACAAGGGCTTAATTCAAGACTATCCATAATAATCAACAAATGTTTGAACACTCAATACCATATTAGTGTAAATGCAAACTATAGTAACAATTGCATCATAAAATTGCATTTTGATTCCTATACATTTTCTGTTTTCTGTGTTAACTGACACACATTGGAATAGACATAAGATATTATTTTTTTAGAGTCTGGCTTGCTTAGCTAAAGATAATGATTTCTAATTGTATCCATTTAGAAAGAGAGAGATAGCATTTTATTATGTTTTAACTGCTCTAACCAAGGGGTTACTGGTAACTGTTTCATATGCTTATCTCATTCATGTTTGCAAATTTTGTGAGAGACATGTTTGGACTAAATGGTATGTCTATTTTCATATCTCTGATGAGATTGTTACTGGCTTCTATCGTGGTTGTGTAAGTTTACATACCCAACAAAAGTAGAGTAGTGTATATGTTTTCCCAACTCCTTGTCAATAACTTTTGTTTATCTTTTTAGTTTTTCAGTTTTTTTTTTTTAATTTTTGTAGTTTCCATTCTATGGGGTGAGGTGTGACTTCATTATGTTGTTTGTTTGTTTGCATTTTCCTCATGGTTAATTATCATTACCAACTTTCTATGTGTGTGTTGGCCAACAAATTTACCTTTGAAAAATGCTGTCCATGTCCTTTGTCCCTTTCTTTACTAGACTGTATGCTTTGTTGTTGTTGAGGGTCTTGAGTACTTCCTCTATCCTGCATGTAAAGCCTTCATCTTTTGCTTAGTTTTCAAATATTTTCTCCCCTTCAGCCAGTTTCCTCTTTTGCTTGTTGAGGTTTTCACTTGCAAGTGCAGAAGCCTCACATCTTGATGCAACTACATTTATCTATTTTGCTTTCATTACCTGTGTCTCTGTGATGTTTTTAAAAGATTTATTTATTTATTTTCACCTCAGAGAGTTACAAAAAGAGAAAGCAATGGAAGAAACTGTCTACTGATTGGTTCACTCCCCTAAATAACAATACCCAGAGCTGGGTGATCAAATGTTGGGACAGAAGCCTCTTTCAGGTCTCCCATGCGGGTACACGTGCCCAAGACCCAAACAGAAAGCAAAGACAGGAGTGTAAATCAGGTGAATCTGTCAAGAGATGAGCATCAAATAAACTAAGAAATAACCAGTGAGTAAAAAGCAGCAGAAAGCCTTAACAATTTCACTCTGAGGTTCTTCTAAAAACTAAAATGGAAAATTCAAGAAAATGTCAAAGAACAACACAAATGTAGTTAGAGTATCACGCTTGGGGAAATGAGATACATTCAGAATTGTAGCTATTGTATGCCTGCACAATGACTTGTGAAGAGTCATCATCATACAAGCGGGGAGAGAACGTGGTTCTGGATGCTAAAGGGTGACAGATAGTTAGAATAAGGAAAGAGGGGAATAAAGGGTACAAAGTTAACCTCAAGAAATAAGTTTTAGAATACATGGTGACCACAATTAAAAGGTAAATTTCAAAGTTCCTTTACATCACATATCTTTGATTCTTTTTTTGCAAGATAAAAATTGCAAATTGTTGAGGTGACAAATAATGAATCTGACTGAGTCCTGAAATGTGCACAAGAATGAATATACATTATACTCCATACATATCTGATTACTATTTGGTGATTAAAATTTCAAAATTTTAAGGAAAATCAGCAGTGAAAATTAGTAAACTTTTCCATTGCATAGGACAAAAGAATAAAATAAGTATAATTGGTGGAATAAATAGAAAAATAACAACAAATTGAGAATGAAATACAATTCTAGTGTAGAAAACTGAAAGAAGGACAAGAAAAGGAAAATTGTTAAAAGAATGTAGATGACATGAAAGAGAAAGTAGGATTTCATATCATACATTCTTATATAGATTAAAATATTCGAATAAGTCAACAAATCCAATATACCAAAACCACACACAGACACAGACACACACAAACACAAAACCCAACAACAACACACATGTGAATGGAGTAGTGCAAGGAATTATTGGAAGATATTTAAACACGATACATCTCCATTGTCTCTTCAGTGTTCTATCTTCCAGATACACAACAAAACAAAGTTAAAGGATACGTTGGGCATTCAGAGCAGTGGTAAATCTCAGTACCTTTCAAATTTAATAACTGAATAAAAATTTATAATATGTGATGGGAATTGTAGATGAAACTTTTGAAACCACTTGTGTGTGTTCACATATTGCTTTTCTGTATGGATTCTGTGTATAACATATTGTCTCAGTAGTAATCGATTGATGTTGCCATTTTAATTGTGCCATATTTCTCTGGAGATGGCAGACTGAATAAAATGTGTTTAAGTAAAACATAATTCTTTTAATTAGTGCAACATCTTAGTGTAGAAGACTTTCAAAATGGCATTATGAATATTTATTGGTTACTAATTGATACAGACATATATTTTGTAATGTCCAATCAGGTAAATATGTGTATATTCAAAAACATTCAGCATTTCTTTATGATGAAACATTAAAATTCCTATGTTCCCACTGTTTTAGACTTGAGAAATGTACACTATGGAGGGGAAGAATGGAGAGCCAAGAACTGGCTTCTAGGAGAAGAGAACTGGCCAGGTAAAAACACCACAGAAGCAATCATTTGAAAATGAAATGAGGTTAGTGGCTGTCAGATTTGACCATCATTTCTCTGAAGTCTATGTGAGGTAAGATGGAAAAATACTTGTGATGAAAAGCAAGGTAAAGAAATCCCAGAATATAATACAGGTACACATCACAGTTCAAAAATAATATACTATGAAGAATGAGATTAGGAAATATGGAAATTATTTTGAGAAAAAAATGATACAAAATGGTTTTGACAATCAGTCTTTAACAATATTTTAGTGTCTGTGTGTTGAATTTTTGTTACAATCCTCTAACACAAGGGTATCTCATTAACACCAAAGAAATGTTGTGGATTCTCATGATCAGATCAAGGTAGCAATCATGTATGGAGTCATCATCCCCCCTGAGGTAGAGACTGCTGGGCCACTGATCCTGGAGAGAACCCAAGGTCAGATGCTCCTAGTCTCCAGGTCACATGGACATCAGGGTATGAACACATGCCTTTGCTTTATGGACTTGCATTTCCAGAATGTGGGCACAGAATAAACTGATGTTAATGGGAAAGGAAGGACATGGCTGAACAAGAAGCAAGTGGAATAATGAAATGGGTTAGGGGAATTATTGAGAGAAGTTAATATGGGAGAATAACAGTAGTACAGCAGGGAGAGTAGACATGCAGAAAGAAGGGTGAGTCATGAGAGACACATGGGGGAAGGAGAAGCCAATGTTTACACCCATTCTAAATCTTTCATTCTAAACCAGCATGGCAGTATAGTTATAGATATGTCCCTGAAGATCATCTGAAAAGTGAGATGGAAAGACAAAATTAAGGCACTTGCCATGTGAGATAATGTTTCAGAAAATTTGAATTTATTGAGAATGCAAAGGGAAAAGCTTGCCAGGGAACATTTACCATTATTTTTCAGATGGATTCCAAAAAACATTTTATTGAAAAGTCAATGGGAATATCACAGTGAAAAATTTTAAAAAATAATCCAATTTATCAAAAATGCATATGGCCAATAGAACTCTTCAATACATACAGCGATACACAGAAGTAATTAGTCTATGTGATTCTAAGTCATCATCCGCATTATATGAAATTTGGGGGAATGCAATGTATTTTTAAATGTTTTATAATGGTATGTTCGGGGATTACACATTTAAATATTTATTGGTTATCTTGATGAGATCAGAGACACAGTAGCTATTCAGGAGGAGGTGAGTCATGAGAGGCACATGGAGGGAGAGGGCAGAATTGTTACCACACACCCAGAGAGCAGTCAATCTGAAATGAAACGGGAGTAAAGATTGTCAGGGAATTGTAACCAATATGTCACTTACTTGTTGCTTCAGTTGATTGGCTCTGAACCTGCGTATATTGCTCTGGTTTTCCTGAAAGAGAAGTTGAAAAAATTAAAATGATGACATTTGCTGAGAGAAGCATAATTTAACCTAATCTGACTTAAAATGAAAATTGCTGTAATAAAAAGAATTGCCAGGGAACATTTGCCTATAGTTTTTTGACAGTTTTCTTAAAATTATTATAAATATGTCAATGAAAATATTAAATAGAATAAGTTTAAAACATTCAAGTTATCAAAAATGCAAATGCAAAAAGTGGATAATCAGATATACACATCAACAAAGATAAGTAATTATTTTTATGTATTTTGTTGCACATGTGTATATGTCTAGAAATAAATATGTTTTGATTTATGGACTTGCATTTCCAGAATGTGGACACAGAATAAACCGATTCTAATGGGAAAGGAAAGACATGGCTGAACAAGAAGCAAGTGGAATGATGAAACAGAGGGGAAAAGAAGTGGGGAGAAGTTAATATGGGAGAATCCCAGGGTAGAGCAGAGAGAGTAGAGATGCAGGAGAAGGTGAGTCATGAGTGGCGCATGGGGAGAAGGTAGAAATGTTGCCACACACCCAGGGAGCAGTCATTCTAAAGTGTCGTGGAGTAAAGACGGTCAGTGAGTTGTAACCAATATTCCACTTACTTTTTTCTGCAGTTAATTGGTTCTGAACAGGCCAGGCTGATTGCACTGCTTTTCCTGAGAAATAAGTTGGAAAAATAAAAATGAAGTCATTTGTTCTGCAAAGCATAATTTAACCTAATCTGAACCTAAAATGCAAACTGACAGAGAAAAAGGGCTGTCAGAGAACAGTTACTCTAGCTTTCTCATAGTTTTCTTAAAACTTTTTATAGAAATGTCGATAAATGTCACAGAAAAAGTGAAAAAATAATAAATTTGTCCAAAATGCAAATGCAAGCTTAGAACTCTCAAATGTACCTACAGTTAAATAATATATTTTGTTTTCAATCATGCTCTACTTTATATGAAACTTGTGAAAATGGAGTGTATTATAAATCTTTAGAAAATGGGACACTGGCGATAAGATTTAAAATTGTTGGTGTTTCCTGTTTGATGGAATTTGGACTTTCACTACATGATTAATTGACTCATTACATTCTTTGATTCCAGGACATTAGAGTGGGAATGATTCTTGTTTAACAGTCATGCTTTTCTGAGTGATCATATAAATGAGCTGGAGATGCCTAAACCACGGGTCTTATAAGAACTCCATTATTAGATCTGTCTCAGAGAGTAGTCACACTCAAATCAGTATACCAATATATCAATACAACTGAAAGCATATTAAATGACTTCTATAAAAAAATGATAAACATGCATGATAAATACACTTCTAAGAAGACAATATTAGTTGCCTGCAAACTTTGCACCCTTCCTCCAAGTTCCCATCTTCCTCCCTTCCTTACGTGGCATTTAAGGTGTTGCTCTAACACTCCTATAATGTGTTCCATAATCACAAGTTTGCATCTCTCTGTTGAGCATCAGCAGAAAGAGCCAGCATTAATAAGGAATACAGATGCAGAGCCTCAAAGAAGAAAAAGCAATGGATAGAAATGGGAGAGAAACTGAAGGGAGAGACCATCATATTGAGGTCTGGCATCAACCCAACTGGTAAAGTCAGCATTCAAGGAAAAGCGCGGACCTTGCAGAGCTTAAGGCAAGTGGAGTGAAAGCATGCAGGTATACAGTTGTCATGCTTGTTTGCTTATGTCCGTTTCTGGTAAGATGACGCTGAAGGATAAATTGACATTACTAAGTGATCTTGCTTTCCCTAGGATAAAGCCTGTGTTCCATAGTTCCAAAAGAGGTACTCTTTCACAATCAACATGTCCTGTCACAGAATGTTCATAAGAAAGAAAATGTACCACATTTGGAAGAGGCAGTTGTGTCAGGTAAGATCAGGTAAGTGCTTGTTCATACTGCACTACCACGATCAAAAGCAGCGCTACACTGAGGCTAAAATTAGTTTTTGAGCGATGATGAATAGCTGTGCGCATACTTTAAAAGACTCACAGAAAGAGGAGTTTACTTAGCCCTTCTAGGGTCGATTCTCTTCTGTATAAGGTTTGGATCAAGATTATCTGCACAGAAATGCGTGCACTAAATGAGGCATGACCGGGAATTTGTGCTCAATGAAATTTTGTAGAGAAGAACTCTATGAGAAAAGAAAATCTTTATCCTTGTGATATATTTCAAGAACATATAAGGAGTCTCAAAATCAAAATGAAAATGTAATCCAGTTCAGAATGGCCAAACATGTAAACAACATTTCTTAAAGAATGAGATACACAGGGCTGAAGGACATTCGAAAACACATGCTCAGGAACATTAGTCAACAGAGAAGTTCAAGGAAACACCACATTATGGTTTGGTTGATGGATATCAAAACAAAGCAAAACGGATCAAGTTACCAGTGTCAGTCTGAAGTACTCCTGCAAAACAAAATGAAAATCTCATGTAAATATCAAGATATGACAAGGGAGTTTTGCACACTCAGTGTGATAATAAATTTGGTTAAGAATTGCAAAGGCGCTAATTTTCACAAGTGAAATACTGCAAATATATTACGTTCGTTGTTTTGAATCCTGGCTATTCAACCTCAGTGCTACCAAGAAAGTTGCCATCTAAAAACACCTTTGTATGCTGTGCATATAAAACTTCGTTGTTAGAATTCTCTAACGAAATGAATGATGTTTGCTCTTGATATCACTGCAGGAAGTATGTATTGTGTGGACATCCACCCTAGACAGCCCAGGTCCATCCACAATAGCCCGACTTGACACCAGGAGGCTATATCAGAAACAAGAAGCATCTTTTGCGTCTCTCACATGGGTGCAGGGATCCAAGGACATGAGCGCTCTTCTGCAGCTTCCCCAAGCCACAAACAGCAAACGGATCAGAACTGCAGCATTCAGAACATAAGCTGGCATCCTTATGGATGCCAGTGCACAGGCAGAAGCTCAGCCAATTTGGCAATTTAACCGGCCCTGA
>NW_024467112.1:30356-262071 GCF_017591425.1 Ochotona curzoniae
GTCATAGCCATGTTTTGTTGAGTGACATACAAGTGAGCTGGAGATGCCTAAACCATGGTTCTTGCAAGACACACAAGCATTAGATTCATCTCAGAGTGTAGTCACACTCAAATCAGTATACCGATATGCAAATTTTCACTGAAGTTATATTACATAACTTATATAGAGATGATAAGCATATTTGATATATACCCTTTTCAGAAGACAAAGCAAACTTATTCCCACGTTCCCACACTCCCTCCAATTTCCCCTCTTTCTCCGTTCATTATATGCCTTTCAAGTTTTTGCTCTAACATTCTTTCAATTTATCTTATATTCAAAAGTTTCTGTCTCTATGCTGAGCATCAGCAGAAAGAGCCAGTGTTTATAAGCAATAAAGATGTAGAACCTCAAAGAAGAAAAAGGAATGGATATAACTAGGGAAACTGAAGGGAGAGAACATCACATGAGGTCTAGCAGCCAAACTGGAAAGGGGAATGTCAGCCTTTAAGGAAAAGGATGGATCTTGAAAATCAAGAGGAAAGGGGTGTCAAAGCATGCAGGTGTACATTTGTCAGAGTGTGTTTGCTAAGTCATTTTTTGGGTAAGATGGTGCTGAAAGATAGATTAAAATTACAAAGTGATCTGGAATTCCCTAGGAAAAATTGCAGGTTCATTGTCTCCAAAGGAATAGCAAATTTACAACTATATTTCATATAATAATACAATCATAGCAGAGTTGTTTTTTTTACCACATTTTTAAAGAGCCAGGGGTATCAGCTACGATTAGGTAAAAATGCTCATAGTGCCCCAGCATGATCAAATGTAGCGCTATGCAGACTCTAAAATTTTCCGTGTGCGATGATGAATAGTTGTGGGCATATTTTGAAAGACTGACAGAAAGCAGAATTTCCTCAGCCCTATTAGTGTCTGTTCTCCTCTGGTTAAGGATTGGATCAAGATCATCTGTACAGAGTGGATGCAGTGAGTGACACAGGACAGAGAATCTGTGTTAAGAGAAATATGGAGTTGAATCAACGTTTTTCTTCTGTTATATGTCCAGAACATTTAAGACTCTCAAAAACTCACAAACTAGTAATCCAGTAAAGAATGGGCAACACACATGAAGGGCATTTTTTAAAGGCTGAGATACACAGGACTGACAAACACTTGAAAACACATGTTCTCTATCACTAGTCAACAGAGAAATGCAAGGAAATACCAAATCGTGGTTTGAGGAAGAAATATCAAAACAAACTGACCGATGAATTTACCAGTGTCAGTCTGATGTAACTCTGAAAAACAAAATGCAAAACTCATGTAAATATCAAGATACAATGAGCATGTAGTCCGAGTTTGATATACACAGTGTGATGATAAGTATGTTGAGAACTGCAAAGGTTGTAACTTTTACAAGTAAAATAAAGATATTTCTAAATTGGTATAGGTTTGAGTCCTGGCTGTTTAACTTCAGATTTAGGTATAAAGTTGACATTTTAAAACAGCATTTCGCATTTTACTATAATGTTTGTAACAAAGCTGAGTTATGACATGTTCTTGACAGAATTCTCTAAAAATACTGTCTTTGATTCCCAGTGAAACCAAATGAATAATGTTGGTTCTCATTATTACTGTGAGTCATTGTCATCCAGCCTAATTAGCCCAAGTCAACGCACTATATCCCGACTTGACACCGGAATCTGGGAACAGGAAACAGTTAGCATCTTTGGGGATATTTTGGGGATCCAAGGACATGATCCCTCTTCTGCAGCTTTCCCAAGCCACAGGCAGAGAGCTGGATCAGAAGTGGAGCACCCAGAATACAAGCTAGCACGTATGTGGGATTCATTGCTAAGATAGATTCTCAGCCATATTGGACAAGTCACTGGCGCTGATTCTTAGTTTTTTTTTTTTTTTTTAAGGCTGTGTTTTGGTGGTTCTTGCACTTTGGAACGCTTCAAGATAGTTTGTTTTTTATGTATTTAAATGCACCTTCACATATATCTAAAGAAATACTTACATGAATTGAAAAGAAATTAGTTTTGCTCTGTTTTCTGGTTATTTCACTGTTTGTTCTGAGACCTTCTAACATGATTCTCCATGAAGGAAGAGTATAGTCTTCCAGAAATGCAATGACTCATAGTATGATTTTTCTGATGCAAAAAATAGTGTTTTGTTGAGTGAAATCATTCCAGGAAGAAAACTGGCATATTTAATGAACTCTAACGAAAGAAAATGCATATGGAAACTCACCCTTACAAGATTGTATTTTTCTGTCATAACTTAAAGTTTAGCAAGGTCTTATACACTTTGAAATGTCAGTTATAATCGGAATATGTGGTAAAACTCTGAAATCATGACAGCTTCCTAAAAATTTTATATATATACACGCTCATGAAAGTATGAGCCCATTTTCTTAATCATCATATCACTGAAATTTCAATGAAACTCACAAACATGTCAAATGCAGACGATACAACATTTCTAGTAAGAAAAGACATGGTTTGAAAACAATGCAAAGGAGAGAAAAGATAAGGAAAAACAGAGAGGACATAATACAGGAAACAGACATAACAGAAAAAGGGGGTGGTTGGTCAAAGAAGAGCAGATTGGTTATCAATTGACTGGAGAGCTAAAAATTAATATGTAGGAGAAAAGAACTGGCCAGGTAAAGACACCAAGGAAGCAATCATTTGAAAGTGAAATGAGGGCCCGGCGCGATAGTGTAGTGGTTAAAGTCCTTGCCTTGCACACACCAAGCTCACCTATGGGTGCCGGTACTAATCCTGGCAGGTCCACTTCCCATCCAGCTCCCTGTTTGTGGCCTGGGAGAGCAGTTGAGGACGGCCCAAAGCCTTGTTACCCTGCATCCGTGTAGGAGACCTGGGAAAAGCTCCAAGCTCTTGGCTTTGGATTGGCTCAACTCTGTCCATTGCAGCCACTTGGGAAGTGAACATCTGATGGAAGATCTTCCTTTCTCACCCTCCTCATTTCTGTATATCTGACTTTGCAATAAAAATAAATCATTAAAAACAGTGAAATGAGTTAAATGGCTGTCAGAATTCACCAGCATACCTCTGAAGTCTGTGTGAGGTAACATGGAAAAATCCTTGTTATGGGAAGAAAAAAGAAGATAATCCCAGTTTATGGTACAGATACACGTGCATGCACGCAAGCCATGGTGCAAAAATAATATGCTATCAAGAATGAGATTAGGTGGGTCTCAGGACGGGGCGTCTCATGCCTGGATCCCGGACAGCCGCCATGTGCTGAGCTGTCCCCGGGCCTGCTGGTTCCGGGGGCCGCTTCCTTCGGGGTGAGTAGACCGAGGGGGAGGCCTCCGGGACTGGGCAGGCCCGGCACCCACCCACCGCCCTCATGGGGCGGTGAATGGGATTTGGGAGGGGCGCGACCTTGGGCCTGGGTTATTTAAACCTCCAGCGCCTCCTGGCAGCTGGTGGGTCTCAGGACGGGGCGTCTCATGCCTGGATCCCGGACAGCCGCCATGTGCTGAGCTGTCCCCGGGCCTGCTGGTTCCGGGGGCCGCTTCCTTCGGGGTGAGTAGACCGAGGGGGAGGCCTCCGGGACTGGGCAGGCCCGGCACCCACCCACCGCCCTCATGGGGCGGTGAATGGGATTTGGGAGGGGCGCGACCTTGGGCCTGGGTTATTTAAACCTCCAGCGCCTCCTGGCAGCTGGTGGGTCTCAGGACGGGGCGTCTCATGCCTGGATCCCGGACAGCCGCCATGTGCTGAGCTGTCCCCGGGCCTGCTGGTTCCGGGGGCCGCTTCCTTCGGGGTGAGTAGACCGAGGGGGAGGCCTCCGGGACTGGGCAGGCCCGGCACCCACCCACCGCCCTCATGGGGCGGTGAATGGGATTTGGGAGGGGCGCGACCTTGGGCCTGGGTTATTTAAACCTCCAGCGCCTCCTGGCAGCTGGTGGGTCTCAGGACGGGGCGTCTCATGCCTGGATCCCGGACAGCCGCCATGTGCTGAGCTGTCCCCGGGCCTGCTGGTTCCGGGGGCCGCTTCCTTCGGGGTGAGTAGACCGAGGGGGAGGCCTCCGGGACTGGGCAGGCCCGGCACCCACCCACCGCCCTCATGGGGCGGTGAATGGGATTTGGGAGGGGCGCGACCTTGGGCCTGGGTTATTTAAACCTCCAGCGCCTCCTGGCAGCTGGTGGGTCTCAGGACGGGGCGTCTCATGCCTGGATCCCGGACAGCCGCCATGTGCTGAGCTGTCCCCGGGCCTGCTGGTTCCGGGGGCCGCTTCCTTCGGGGTGAGTAGACCGAGGGGGAGGCCTCCGGGACTGGGCAGGCCCGGCACCCACCCACCGCCCTCATGGGGCGGTGAATGGGATTTGGGAGGGGCGCGACCTTGGGCCTGGGTTATTTAAACCTCCAGCGCCTCCTGGCAGCTGGTGGGTCTCAGGACGGGGCGTCTCATGCCTGGATCCCGGACAGCCGCCATGTGCTGAGCTGTCCCCGGGCCTGCTGGTTCCGGGGGCCGCTTCCTTCGGGGTGAGTAGACCGAGGGGGAGGCCTCCGGGACTGGGCAGGCCCGGCACCCACCCACCGCCCTCATGGGGCGGTGAATGGGATTTGGGAGGGGCGCGACCTTGGGCCTGGGTTATTTAAACCTCCAGCGCCTCCTGGCAGCTGGTGGGTCTCAGGACGGGGCGTCTCATGCCTGGATCCCGGACAGCCGCCATGTGCTGAGCTGTCCCCGGGCCTGCTGGTTCCGGGGGCCGCTTCCTTCGGGGTGAGTAGACCGAGGGGGAGGCCTCCGGGACTGGGCAGGCCCGGCACCCACCCACCGCCCTCATGGGGCGGTGAATGGGATTTGGGAGGGGCGCGACCTTGGGCCTGGGTTATTTAAACCTCCAGCGCCTCCTGGCAGCTGGTGGGTCTCAGGACGGGGCGTCTCATGCCTGGATCCCGGACAGCCGCCATGTGCTGAGCTGTCCCCGGGCCTGCTGGTTCCGGGGGCCGCTTCCTTCGGGGTGAGTAGACCGAGGGGGAGGCCTCCGGGACTGGGCAGGCCCGGCACCCACCCACCGCCCTCATGGGGCGGTGAATGGGATTTGGGAGGGGCGCGACCTTGGGCCTGGGTTATTTAAACCTCCAGCGCCTCCTGGCAGCTGGTGGGTCTCAGGACGGGGCGTCTCATGCCTGGATCCCGGACAGCCGCCATGTGCTGAGCTGTCCCCGGGCCTGCTGGTTCCGGGGGCCGCTTCCTTCGGGGTGAGTAGACCGAGGGGGAGGCCTCCGGGACTGGGCAGGCCCGGCACCCACCCACCGCCCTCATGGGGCGGTGAATGGGATTTGGGAGGGGCGCGACCTTGGGCCTGGGTTATTTAAACCTCCAGCGCCTCCTGGCAGCTGGTGGGTCTCAGGACGGGGCGTCTCATGCCTGGATCCCGGACAGCCGCCATGTGCTGAGCTGTCCCCGGGCCTGCTGGTTCCGGGGGCCGCTTCCTTCGGGGTGAGTAGACCGAGGGGGAGGCCTCCGGGACTGGGCAGGCCCGGCACCCACCCACCGCCCTCATGGGGCGGTGAATGGGATTTGGGAGGGGCGCGACCTTGGGCCTGGGTTATTTAAACCTCCAGCGCCTCCTGGCAGCTGGTGGGTCTCAGGACGGGGCGTCTCATGCCTGGATCCCGGACAGCCGCCATGTGCTGAGCTGTCCCCGGGCCTGCTGGTTCCGGGGGCCGCTTCCTTCGGGGTGAGTAGACCGAGGGGGAGGCCTCCGGGACTGGGCAGGCCCGGCACCCACCCACCGCCCTCATGGGGCGGTGAATGGGATTTGGGAGGGGCGCGACCTTGGGCCTGGGTTATTTAAACCTCCAGCGCCTCCTGGCAGCTGGTGGGTCTCAGGACGGGGCGTCTCATGCCTGGATCCCGGACAGCCGCCATGTGCTGAGCTGTCCCCGGGCCTGCTGGTTCCGGGGGCCGCTTCCTTCGGGGTGAGTAGACCGAGGGGGAGGCCTCCGGGACTGGGCAGGCCCGGCACCCACCCACCGCCCTCATGGGGCGGTGAATGGGATTTGGGAGGGGCGCGACCTTGGGCCTGGGTTATTTAAACCTCCAGCGCCTCCTGGCAGCTGGTGGGTCTCAGGACGGGGCGTCTCATGCCTGGATCCCGGACAGCCGCCATGTGCTGAGCTGTCCCCGGGCCTGCTGGTTCCGGGGGCCGCTTCCTTCGGGGTGAGTAGACCGAGGGGGAGGCCTCCGGGACTGGGCAGGCCCGGCACCCACCCACCGCCCTCATGGGGCGGTGAATGGGATTTGGGAGGGGCGCGACCTTGGGCCTGGGTTATTTAAACCTCCAGCGCCTCCTGGCAGCTGGTGGGTCTCAGGACGGGGCGTCTCATGCCTGGATCCCGGACAGCCGCCATGTGCTGAGCTGTCCCCGGGCCTGCTGGTTCCGGGGGCCGCTTCCTTCGGGGTGAGTAGACCGAGGGGGAGGCCTCCGGGACTGGGCAGGCCCGGCACCCACCCACCGCCCTCATGGGGCGGTGAATGGGATTTGGGAGGGGCGCGACCTTGGGCCTGGGTTATTTAAACCTCCAGCGCCTCCTGGCAGCTGGTGGGTCTCAGGACGGGGCGTCTCATGCCTGGATCCCGGACAGCCGCCATGTGCTGAGCTGTGCCCGGGCGGCCAGTGCGCCATTGGTGCCAGGCTCCGCCTGCTGGCCGCCCGGCCGGGGAGCTCTGGGGATTTGGTTCTTTGAGTTGCTGCTTAATTCCCTCCAGTTTGAACCCATTGTGCTTCTTGGACCTGAAACAGGCAGTAACTCTTCCTTTGTAAAACTTGTAATCACTAATAATGCTGACCACCAAATAGCAGTCATGCAGAAGCTAGGGCTTGGGGCCTGTCTTGCAAAAGTAGCTCCAACAGTTGGCCAATGTGTCAACTGGTAATGGAACAGAGTAGATTAGGCACGACTGAACAAACCTTAGCCCACAAGTAAAACTAGAAACCAGGAGGGAGCAGAGGTCTTGCCGAGCTAGGTTCTTGTACCTGCTGGTCTGTGGGAGCCAGGGACGCTAAGCCACAGTGTCTAAGGCAGAGGTCGGGACAGGTGAGGAGCTGTGCCAAGCTGAGTCCGAGCATCCATTGGCAGGCAAGTGATCTATGGCTGGGAACAGACCCGGTTGGGGAGCAAAGGGGACAACCCTAGCTGGGCTGAGGTTCCCACCCAGAGGCACATGGCCTGGAAGGGGAGCTGCGTTCTGATCTGGAAACAGTTATTTTCTCCCTTGGCACAAGTGTGGACTGGGATTGGATGCACTGAACCGGGCCGGACCCCGACTCCCCCTGGTGTTCTGGAGGACCAGGGCAGATGTGGGATGGACCAGGCAGGGTCTCAAACCCCTACTGAACCATGTGTGAGCCAAATGTGGGTGTAGACAAACCATGGCTGGGCTGGAACATCCAACAGCAAGAACCAGATTGGGTGGAAGGCCTGACAGGAAAAGCCACAGTTCCTGTTATTACAGGAGGTGGACTGAGTAGGGTTGGCTCATGGACCCTCTGGTAAGCGTGAAACCTGGCATTGGGAGAGGTTCTGATGGAGGAGCCTGGGCAACTCCTCTGGCAGGACACAGACCCGGCAGGTAAACGCAAGACACATGATAGGAAACAGCCCAGAAAAGGCCATGGAAAGCTACCCACTGGCATACAATTGGCTGATGTGGGGGCAAGACCAGGCTTAATCTGTCCACATTATCCACTGGCAAATCCAGGCACCAGTGTGGGTCGACCTAGGGTTGGTCGCAACAAAGACTAGTGCACATTATGGAATGCCGAGGCGAGGTTGCCTGTACCGGAAGGGACCGCAGTGCCCTACCAGCCTGAGAACAAGAAAGGAAGTGGGCAGAGCCGGCAGGGGAATAAGGGAGGGTTCCTTTGCAGGACAGCTACTTCCACAGGAGAGCATGGGCTGGGATGGGGGCAGACCAGACTAGGCAGAGCTACCACACCTGTGCGCCTCATGTGGACCAGATCAGGGAAAAGCCGGGCTGGGCGGATTATTCCTACTGGTGCAAGCAAAATTAAAGTGGGCAAGAGGTGTTTGGGCTTAGACGCAGCATCAACTGGAATCTGGGAGTGGGAGAGGCCTGGGAGGGAAATAGTGGGCTCATCCCTCTTGGGTTACCACTTTCACAGGACATAAAACTAAGATAACTAAGATAGTGGCTGGGGTGGAATGGGGTGTGGGACAGACTGGATTACTGCTACACTTACTGGCAAACCAGGGTAGGGAGTGGGGCTGGTGGGGGTTATTGTGGGTCGCTCCAACCTAGGCTGCAGCTCCCGCTGGTTTATGTGAGGACCAAGTATGTGCTGGGCAGAACCAGGCTGGACTGCAACACCCATTGGTTCCAGTGGAAGTCGGGAGTGAAAACAGAACCAACCCAGCAACTGCAACCACCAGCTGATTGGAGCGATAGACGGTGCCAGGCCCTGTACTTGTTAGCACATACAAGAAGTTTCTTTGGAGATCTTCCTAATCTAAATGCTGGGCTCAGAACCCTAACGAAGAAAAGAGAGAAGACAGAACAGGTCAACCAACCATCTCAGCTATGATGGACTATGTCAATCAGTTGATTTTTCAAAGATCTCATAGTGCTTGGAGCGGCAAGATTGACAGCGATTCATGACTGTGGCAATATCAAAACCACTTGAACAAGAACCTCAGAGCATGCCCTACATCTGGGACCTGGGGAGGGTGGGAAATTGGGTGGGCCTTCTCCCTTAAATAACCCCCTTTAAACATGAAGGTAACAATATGGAAAACATAAAAAAAAAAAAAGAATGAGATTAGGGAATAAGAAAATTTGTTTTGAGGAAAAAATGATAGTTAGCATTTAAAAATATTTCAGTGTCTGCATATTGAAATTTTTTTTACAATCCTCTAACACGAGGGTCTCTGATTAACACCAAAGGGATGATGTGGATTCTCATGATCATATCGAGGTAGCAATCATGTGTTGAGTCATCATCCCCCCTGAGGTAGAGACTGCTGGGCCACTGATCCTGGAAAGAACCCAAGGTCAGATACTCCTAGTCTCCAGGTCACATGGACACCAGGGTAGGAACACATGCCTTTGCTTTATGGACTTGCATTTCCAGAATGTGGGCACAGAATAAAGCAGTGTTAATGGGAAAGGAAGGGCATGGCTGAACAAGAAGCAAGTGGAATGATGAAACAGAGGGGTAAAGCAATGGAGAAAAGTTAATATGGGAGAATCCCAGAGGTACGGCAGGGAGAGTAGAGATGCAGGAGAAAGGGGAGTCATTAGAAGCACATGCGGGAAGGAGAAGCCAATGTTTACACCCATTCTAAACCTTTAATTCAGACCAGCACGGGAGGTGAGACTGTCAGAGAAGAGTTACCATTACCTCGCTGATAATCACCTGAAAAATAAAATGGAAAGAAAATTCATATTTATTGGGAATGCAAAGAGAAAAGGTTGCCAGGGAACATTTACCATTAGTTTTCAGATGGATTCCTAAAAATTCTTTTAGAAAAGTCTATGTAACTAACACAGAATAAATCCTAAAAATAATCCCATTATCAAAATGCATATATAAATGTAGAACTCCTGGATATACATGCCAATAGACAAATGTAAATAATGTAATTTATTTTAAGTTATCATCTACATTAAATTAAACTGGTCAAAATGGGATATATTTAGAAAAAATATAGAATGGGATGTTGTGGAATTACATTTTAAATGATTACTAGTTCCTATTTGATGGTATTTGGAGCTTTATTACATGTTGGGTTAAATATTACGTTCTTCTAACTCCATCACATTAGAGCCCTTTTCATTATTGTGATAGTTATGCTTTCATAATGTCCAAAAAATGTGCTGAAAATGCCTAAACCACTATAATTACAGAAAAGCCATCATTAGATTTGTCTCACATTATAATCACTCACAAATGAATATTACAATATGCAGCTATTCAGCTAGACTGTTTTAAATAATTCATGCAATAAAATAAAAATCTTATTTGATATACAATCTTGAAGAAGATAAAGCTAGTTTCCTCCCACCTTTCCGTATTCCCTCCAATTTCCTCCTTCCATATGTCTTTGAATAATTTCCTCTAAAATTCTTGCAACTTATATTACAATCAATATTTTGTATCCCAATATTGAGCATCAAATAAAAAGCCAGTATTAATAAGTAATAAGATATTGAACCTCAAAGAAGAAAAAAATGCATTAAAAAACATGGAGAAACTTAAGGGAGAGAACAAAATTTGGACGGTTAGCTGCCAAACTGGAAAAGGGAAAGTCAGCATTCAAGGAAAAGTGAGGACCTTGCAAATCAAGAGGAAAGGGATGTCAAAGCATGTAGGGGTGCAGTTATTACAGAATATTTGCCAATGTAATTTTTTGATAAGATGCCTCTGAATGATAAATCAACATTACTAGTGATCCTGCTTTCTCCAGGAACAAATCCTGGGTTCCTCTTTCCAAATGAAGAGCTGTTTGCAATTAATATTTCTCATCATTAAATATTAGTAACAACTAGTATTTACCAATTTGGAAAGAGCCAAGTATTTCAGGTAGGACGAGGTAGGAATACTCACTCATACTGCCCTACCATGATGAAATGTAACGACACACTGAACTTAAAATTTTCCCTTGGTGATTAATGAATAGTTGTGGGCATATTTTAGACTCAGAGAAAGAGGAAGAAAATTAGCCTTTTTACAGTCTGTTGTCTTCTGGCTAAGGATTGGATCAAGATCATCTGCACAGAAACTGATGTGCTGAATTATGCGTAACAGGGAAGTAGTTTTCCATGTGATTTTGGAGGAGAGAAGTCTATTAGAATTAACTTTATTCTTCTGATATATTGCAAGTATGTGTCAGCAGTCTCAAAATCTAAAACTTGTAATCCAATTGAGAATGGGCAATACATATGAATAACAATTTTTAAAGGTGAGGTACACAGGCCTGAGAGATACTTGAAAACATGCCCACAATCACTAGTTAACAGATAAATGCAAAGAAACACCAAATCATGGTTTGCAGAATAGATACCAAAACAAAGAAAACTGACCGAAGAATTTACTAGGCCCATCCTGAAGTACTTCTGAAAAACAAAATGGAAAAGGCACGTAACTATCAAGATACAATGTGGACAATGAGTTTTCTATAAGAAGCATGTAAATAAGTTATGTTGAGAATTATAAAGGTTGTTATTTTCAATATGAAATGCTACAAATCCTATATGCTTTTTGGTGGAGTCCTGGCTACTCAACTTCAGGGCTAGCTACAAGCTTACCATTTAAAGACATTTGTTTTTTTTTTTTTATTGTTGCTTACATTATATTATGTAGTACAGTTTTATAGGCGCTGGGGATTCCCCCCACCCCTCCCATACCCCTCCCCCCATGGTGGATTCCTCCACCTTGTTGCATAACCATAGTTCAAGTTCAGTTGAGATTCATTGCTTGCAAACACATGCCTAGCATAAAGTTCAGCGTCTTATTGTCCAGATAAGTTCAGTGGCCTCTTGGGGAGACCTTCTATGGTCTGAAGATAGGTCTAACAGAGTAAAGATCCAGTCAGTTAAAAGCCCCAACAAGGCCTCAGTATCATTATACAACATTATGGAATTAATTGACATAGTATTGGGTAAACAATATGTTAAAAATAATGCAAGTTCCATTCTTCGAAACATCTGGGTTGAGACAGTATCAATGACAGGTTCAAAAAATAACAAACAACCAAACAAAAAATTACAGGTTAAATCAAGGCAAACATGTGGTATCTAATCTTTTGGGATTCGCTCATTTCCCTTAGCATTATAGTTTCCAGTTGGGCCCATTTAGCCACAAAGAACTGCATTTTGTTTTTTTTAATAGCTGAGTAGTATTCCATGGAGTAGATGAACCAAAGCTTTCTTATCCAATCTTCTGCTGATGGGCATTTCGGTTGCTTCCATGTTTTTGCGATTACTGATTGTGCTGCAATGAACATAGGGCTGCATGTTGGTTTGTCGTAAAACAGGTGTTTTGGATATATTCCTGGGAGTGCTATTGCTGGGTCTTATGGTATGCAGATTTTGAGTTGTTTGAGTGTTCTCCAGACTGATTTCCATAAAGGCTGTACCAATTTGCAGCTCCACCAGCAGTGGAGTAGGGTTCCCTTTTCCCCGCATCCTCGTCAGCAAGTGTCGTTGGTGTTCTTGTTTATGTGGGCCAATCTTGCTGGTGTTAGGTGGTACCTCATCGATGTTTTTATTTGGATTTCCCTTATTGCTAGGGAGCTGGAACATTTTTTCATATGTTTGTTTGCCATTTGGACTTGTTCCTTTGTGAAATGTTTGCCCATTTCCCGTGCCCATTTCTTGAGTGGCTTGTTTGTTTTGGTTTTTTGGTTGTTTTGAAGTTCTTTGTATATCCTGGAAATTAGCCCCCTATCGCCTATATCGTGTGCAAAGATCTTCTCCCACTCTGTGGGTTGCTTTTTTACTTTGTTGATTGTTTCCCTTGCTGTACAGAAGCTTCTTAGTTTGATGAGGTCCCATTTGTTTATTCTGTTCTCAACTGCTATTGCTTTTGGTGTCCTTCTTAGAAAGTCGGTACCTACTCCTAGGTCTTGCAGGGTATTTCCTACATTTTCTTGCAAGAGTTTGAAGGTTTCTGGATGTAGGTTTAGGTCTTTTATCCATGTAGATTGGATCTTAGTGTATGGTGATAGATGTGGGTCTATCTTTTTCACCTTCTTCAGAATCGACCACATGATAGGACATAAAGCAAATCTAAACAACTTCCAAAACATTAGTATCATACCTTGTACCCTCTCAGACCACCATGGGATGAAACTGGAAATCAACAACTCAAAACTCCCCAGGAAGTATAGGCACTCTTGGAAATTGAACAATATGCTATTAAACGAACAATGGGTCAGAGAAGAAATTAAAGATGAGATCAAAAAATTCATGGAAACCAATGAAAACTCTGATACAACATTCCAAAACTTGTGGGACACCGCCAAAGCAGTGCTACGAGCTAGATTCATCGCAATCGGAGCGCATGTCAAGGCCCAAGAAAGACGCCAAATACAGGAACTAACCACACACCTCCAGGATCTGGAAAAACAGCAGCAGAAGAGTCCCACGCACAATAGGAAACAAGAAATCATCAAAACAAGGGAGGAGATAAACCAAATAGAAATCAAAAAAACTATACATAAAATCAACAAATCAAAAAGTTGGTTTTTTGAGAAAATAAACAAAATAGACACTCCACTGGCCCGACTGATCAAAAAAAAAAAACAAGAGAAAGTGAGAATTAATAGCATTAAAGATGAAAAAGGCAACATAACAACAGACACTGCAATCATTAAGAAAATAATTAGAAATTACTACAAAGAACTGTACTCCCACAAATTTGAGGACCACCAAGAAATAGAAAAGTTCTTTGACTCCCACCATTTACCAAAACTCAGTCCGGAGGCAACTGCAGAATTAAATAAACCCATAACCGAGGTAGAGATTGAAACAGTCATCAAGGATCTCCCAACGAAAAAAAGCCCAGGCCCAGACGGCTTCACTACAGAATTCTACAAAACATTCTGAACAGAACTAACCCCAATCCTCTACAAGCTCTTCAAAATAATAGAGGAGGAAGCAACCCTCCCAAACTCATTCTATGAAGCCAACATCACCTTAATCCCAAAACCGGATAGAGAACCATCAGAGAAGGAAAACTACAGACCTATTTCTCTGATGAACATTGATGCTAAAATTCTCAACAAAATCCTAGCCAATAGAATTCAAAAAATCATCAGACAGATCATTCATCCGGATCAAGTAGGATTCATCCCTGGAATGCAGGGATGGTTCAACATTCGGAAATCCATAAATGTTATAAACCATATCCAAAAACTGCAAAACAAGAACCACATAATAGTTTCAATAGATGCAGAAAAAGCTTTCGACAAAATTCAACACCTCTTCATGCTAAAAACTCTAGCCAAAGTAGGCATAGATGGGAAAATCCACAACATAATTAAAGCAATTTATGAAAAACCCAATGCCAGTATCATACTGAATGGAGAAAAGCTAGAACCCTTCCCACTGAAATCTGGAACAAGACAAGGGTGCCCACTATCACCACTGCTATTCAACATAGTCCTAGAGGTACTTGCAGAGGCCATAAGACGAGAAAAAGAAATCAAAGGCATACGTATAGGAAACGAAGAAGTCAAGCTTTCACTATATGCAGATGACATAATCCTATACATAGAAAAACCAGGAGACTCAATACAGAAACTGCTAGAACTTATACGAGAGTTTGGCAGAGTGGCGGGGTACAAAATTAACGAACGAAAATCAACAGCCATAGTGTACGCAAATAACACCAAGATGGAAGAAGATCTAACCAACAGGATACCATTCAAAATAGCTGAGAGAAGTATGAAGTATTTGGGAATAAATCTAACCAAAAGTGTAGGAGACCTATTCGAAGAAAACTACAAACTATTTAAAAAGGAAATTGAACAAAACCTCAAAAGATGGAATAACATCCCGTGCTCCTGGATAGGCAAAATCAATATCATTAAAATGTCTATACTACCACAAGCAATATACATTTTCAACGCAATTCCAATCAAATTGCCCAAAACATTCTTCACGGAACTGGATACAACGATTCAAAAGTTCATCTGGAAACATTTAAAGACATTTGTGTGTGCTGTGTATGTAAAATCTTATTGACAGACTCCTCTAACAATTGTGTCGGTAATTCCCATCAAATGAATGATGTAGGATTTTATCATCATGGCAGAAAAGGTGTATTCAGTCATTTTCCACCCTAGATAGCCCAAGTCCACCTCAATAGCCCGATTTGACACAAAAAGCTAGGAAGCAGGAACCAGGAGCATCTTTTGATTCTCCAACATGGGTGTATAGAGATCCAAGTACATGAGCCCTCTTCTGCAGCTTTCTCAAGCCACAAGCAGGGCGCTGGATTAGAAGTGGAGCATCCAGAATACAACGTGGCACCCCTGTGGGATGCCAGTGCACAAGCAGAAGCTCATGGCACCAGCCCTGATTCTTCAATTTTTAAAAGTCTGTGAAAGTAAAAATTAATAAAAGAAGAATGCTGTGTTTTGGTGCTTCTTGTACTTTGGAGCCCTCAAGTTTTCTTTTGTTTTAAGTTTTTAGAATCACATATATATGTCTAAAAATAAATATTTATATTGATTTTTAAGAAATCAGGTTTGTGCTATTAACCTATGTAGTTGACTATTTTACTGTCTATTCAGGGACCTTCACAAACTGTTCTCCATGAAGGAATCGTCTTCTTGTCTTTCAGAAATGAAATGAGTCATGGTGTGAATTTACTGATGGAAAAATAGTTTGTATCTTATGATATCCAGTCGAGGAAGAAATCATGTATATTTAACAAAATGAATAAAATTTTCAAAATGTGTAAAGTTGTCCTTGACCAGATTTTATTTTTAGGTCATGACTTAAAAATTTGGGAGTTCTAATATGCATAGTAATGGCCAGGTATAATTGAAATCTCTAATAAAACTCCTAAACCAAGAATGTTTCCTAGAATTTTTATTTATCTCTATATACTACACATATATACATATACTAAATGGAAACCTAATGTGTGTCTATATATGTGAAATGAAGTATATTAGCATTAAACATGTGTTTAACCCTCCTCTCATCACTAAAATCATAAAGAAAGCCACAATCTTTTTAAATACAGAAGACACAAAATTTCTATCAAAGAAAACACATTGCTTGAAAAACATGAGAAGGTAGATAAACAATTAGAAAAAGGAATTTGAGAGAACATAACATAGGAGACAGACATAACATAAAAGAGGTTGTGGTTGGTGGGAGAAGATTAGCATGGATATCCAAAATTGTAGAACTAATAGAGCTGTGTTGGCACCATGGGAAGAGAACTGGACAGTTAAAGACACCATGAAAACAATCATTTTAAAGTGAATGAGGTAAATGGCTGTCAGTCAATATTGTCCATCATGTCTCTGAAGTCTATCTGAAGATAAGATGGAAATATCCTTGTTATAAAATCCGGGTGAATACTCTTAACAGAGTTGGAAAGCAGTAGAGGGTGACCCAAAGCCCTGGAACCCTGCAGCTACATGGGAGACCTGGAAGAAGCTCTTAGCTTTGGATGGGCTCAGCTCCAGCTGTTGCAGCCAGTTGGGGAGTGAACCAGTGGCCTAAAGATCTTCCTCTCTGTCTCTCCTTCTCTCTGTGTATCTGCCTTTCCAATGAAAATAAATAAATCTTTAAAAACTGAGTCAAATGCAAAAAAAAAAAATAAAAAATAAAAAAAAAATAAAATCCGGGTGAAGATAATCCCAGCTTATTGTTGAGGTACACATGCAGAGACAAACACACACACCATGATGGAAAAGTAATATGCTTTACAGCAGGAAATGAAGTAAGAAGGAAATTCATTTTGAGGAAAAATGATACATATTGATTTTGACATCTAGCATTTTAAAATATTTTTAGTGTCTGTGTATTTAAATTTTATTGTTAGAACTATCTACCAAGAGGGTCTTTGATTCCCACCAATGAATAATGTGTGTTCTCATGATTATGGTAGCAATTATGTATTGAATCATCATCCACCCTGAGGTAGAGACTGCTGGGCCACTGATCCTGGAAAGAAACCAATTTCCACATGCTTCTAGGCTTTGGGTCACATGACACCAAGGTATCAACACATGACTTTGCTTTACGGACTTGCACTTCAAGAATGTAGGCACAGAATAAGCTAGTTTAATAAGAAAGGAAAGGCATGCTGAACAAAAGAGGCCAGTGGAGAGATGGAAAATGGAGGGGAAAAGACATGGAGAGAATTTTATATGGGAGAATGCCAGTATTTTGTGGGAGATATTAGACATGCAGGAGAAGGATGGGTCATGAGTTGCACATGCGGGGAAGAGAAATATATAGTTACACACACCAGGGTGCAATTGTTCTAAAAATACATGGAACTCAAGATTGTTATCAATATGTCACTTATTTTTTCTGTAGGAGGTCGGTTCTGAAAGGACTTGGTATTTTCCTCTAGCTTTCCTAAAAATAAGATGGTAAAGTAAAAATGAAGACATTTGCTATGGGAAGCAAATTTAAGATAATCTGAACTTACTTAAAATGAAAACAGTGATGTAAGAGAAAAGATTGCCAGGGAACATTTACTCCTAGTTTTCTGATGGTTTCCTTAAAAGTATTATAGTAATTTGAATGCAAATATCACAGAGAATACATTCTAAAAATAATTCAATTTATTAAAATGCAAGTGCAAACTTTGAACTCTCAGATATACCAGCGAATACACTAACATAAGTCATTTATTTTGTTTTAAATTGTAATCCATATGAAATCTGTGCAAATAGAATGTATTATAAATATTCAAGAATGGTAAGTGTGGGGATTATATTTTTACATTGTTATTGGTTGCTTTTTGATGGTATTTGGACTTTTATTACTTGGTTGGTTAATTATTATGATCCTACATTAGAGTGGTGATGATCATTATTCTAATACCCAGGCTTTGTTGAGTGACCATAAAAATGAACTGGAGATGCCTAACCATCGCTCTTACAAGAAACCTCTGGTTAGATTTTTTTTTTAAGGTGTAGTCACATCAAACCAATATGGCAGTATGCAACTTCTTAATTTTTATTTTTAAATTTATGTAAAGAGAACCAAATTCACATATTTGGTACATACATTTTCAAGGAGATACAGCTAGTTTCATCAGCCTTCTCATACTCCTTTCCACTTCCCCTTCTTTCCATATTTATATTTCTTTTAATTTTTTACAATAACATACCTTCAATCTATTTTACATCTCATATTTGTATCTTAGTGTTTAACATCCTAAAAAGATTCAGTGTTTATACAGATGGACAGAGGCCCTGATTTCTGACTTCAGCCTGGCCCAGCACGGATCACTGAGGCTTTTTAATGGAGTGAAGCAGTGATCTGAAGTGCTTTTTCAATCTCTATGTGCCTAACTCCCTTTCTTTCTCTCTCTTTCCTCTCTAACACTGATTTTAAAATAAACATTACAAAAGCAGTCTTAAAACAAACACCATATTATACAACAGAGTTGCAATTTGATTTCCAGAAGCTGAAGGAGAGGATTACAAATACGGAAATGAATTAGTTTGATCATCATGTATAAAGTTGCAATTAAACCAGAGGAGTAAATTATCACAGTCTGCAACAATGTAAAGTTCAAAGTTTCTTTCAAAGGCATTTTCTTGTTGCAAAGACATTGATTGTAATCCAGTCAATAACAAGGGCTAAATTCAAGACTATCCATAATAATTAACAAGCAGGTTGTTTGAACACTCAATACCATATTAGTGTAAATGCAAACTATAGTAACAATTGCATCATAAAATTGCATTTTGATTCCTATACATTTTCTGTTTTCTGTGTTAACTGACACACGTTGGAATAGACATAAGATATTATTTTTTTGGAGTCTGGCTTGCTTAGCTAAAGATAACAATTTCTGGTTGTATCCATTTAGAAAGAGAGAGATAGCATTTTATTATGTTTTAATTGCTTTTACCAAGGGGGTACTGGTAACTGTTTCATATGCTTATCTCATTCATGTATGCAAATTTCCTGAGAGACGTGTTTGGACTAAATGGTATGTCTATTTTCATATCTCTGATGAGATTGTTACTGGCTTCTATCATGGTTGTGTAAGTTTACATACCCTACAAAAGTAGAGTAGTGTATGTGTTTTCCCAACTCCATGTCAATATCATTTGTTTAATTTTATCATTTTTGTTTTTTAATTTTTGTAGTTTTCAATATACTTGGATGAGGTGAGACTTTATTTCATTTGCCCCTTTCTTTACCAGACTGTATGCTTTATTGTTGCTGAGGTTCTTGAGTACTTCCTATATCCTGCATGTAAAGCCTTCATCTTTTGCTTAGTTTTCAAATATTTTCTCCCCTTCAGTCAGTTTCCTCTTTTCCTTGTTGAGGTTTTCACTTGCAAGTGCAGAAGCCTCACATCTTGGTGCAACTCTATCTATTTTGCTTTCATTACCTTTGTCTCTGTGATGTTTTTAAAAGATTTATTTATTTATTTTCACCTCAGAGAGTTACAAAAAGAGAAAGCAATGGAAGAAACTGTCTACTGATTGGTTCACTCCCCTAAATAACAATACCCAGAGCTGGGTGATCAAATGTTGGGACAGAAGCCTCTTTCAGGTCTCCCATGCGGGTACACGTGCCCAAGACCCAAACAGAAAGCAAAGACAGGAGTGTAAATCAGGTGAATCTGTCAAGAGATGAGCATCAAATAAACTAAGAAATAACCAGTGAGTAAAAAGCAGCAGAAAGCCTTAACAATTTCACTCTGAGGTTCTTCTAAAAACTAAAATGGAAAATTCAAGAAAATGTCAAAGAACAACACAAATGTAGTTAGAGTATCACGCTTGGGGAAATGAGATACATTCAGAATTGTAGCTATTGTATGCCTGCACAATGACTTGTGAAGAGTCATCATCATACAAGCGGGGAGAGAACGTGGTTCTGGATGCTAAAGGGTGACAGATAGTTAGAATAAGGAAAGAGGGGAATAAAGGGTACAAAGTTAACCTCAAGAAATAAGTTTTAGAATACATGGTGACCACAATTAAAAGGTAAATTTCAAAGTTCCTTTACATCACATATTTTTGATTCTTTTTTTGCAAGATAAAAACTACAAATTGTTGAGGTGACAAGTAATGAATCTGACTGAGTCCTGAAATGTGCACAAGAATGAATATACATTATACTCCATACATATCTGATTACTATTTGGTGATTAAAATTTCAAAATTTTAAGGAAAATCAGCAAAGAAGTGAAAATTAGTAAACTTTTCCATTGCATAGGACAAAAGAATAAAATAAGTATAATTGGTGGAATAAATAGAAAAATAACAACAAATTGAGAATGAAATACAATTCTAATGTAGAAAACTGAAAGAAGGACAAGAAAAGGAAAATTGTTAAAAGAATATAGATGACATGAGAGAGAAAGTAGGATTTCATATCATACATTCTTATATAGATTAAAATATTTGAATAACTCAACAAATCCAATATACCAAAACCACACACAGACACAGACACACACAAACACAAAACCCAACAACAACACACATGTGAATGGAGTAGTGCAAGGAATTATTGGAAGATATTTAAACACGATACATCTCCATTGTCTCTTCAGTGTTCTATCTTCCAGATACACAACAAAACAAAGTTAAAGGATACGTTGGGCATTCAGAGCAGTGGTAAATCTCAGTACCTTTCAAATTTAATAACTGAATAAAAATTTATAATATGTGATGGGAATTGTAGATGAAACTTTTGAAACCACTTGTGTGTGTTCACATATTGCTTTTCTGTATGGATTCTGTGTATAACATATTGTCTCAGTAGTAATCGATTGATGTTGCCATTTTAATTGTGCCATATTTCTCTGGAGATGGCAGACTGAATAAAATGTGTTTAAGTAAAACATAATTCTTTTAATTAGTGCAACATCTTAGTGTAGAAGACTTTCAAAATGGCATTATGAATACTTATTGGTTACTAATTGATGTCTTGATACATACATACATACATTTTGTAATGTCCAATCAGGTAAATATGTGTATATTCAAAAACATTCAGCATTTCTTTATGATGAAACATTAAAATTCCTATGTTCCCACTGTTTTAGACTTGAGAAATGTACACTATGGAGGGGAAGAATGGAGAGCCAAGAACTGGCTTCTAGGAGAAGAGAACTGGCCAGGTAAAGACACCACAGAAGCAATCATTTGAAAATGAAATGAAGTTAGAGGCTCTCAGATTTGACCATCATTTCTCTGAAGACTATGTGAGGTAAGATGGAAAAATACTTGTGATGAAAAGCAAGGTAAAGAAATCCCAGAATACAATACAGGTACACATGAATACACACACATCACAGTTCAAAAATAATATACTATGAAGAATGAGATTAGGAAATATGGAAATTATTTTGAGAAAAAAATGATACATAATGGTTTTGACAGTCAGCCTTTAAAAATATTTTAGTGTCTGTGTATTGAAATTTTTGTTACAATCCTCTAACACAAGGGTCTCTCATTAACACCAAAGAAATGTTGTGGATTCTCATGATCAGATCAAGGTAGCAATCATGTATGGAGTCATCATCCCCCCTGAGGTAGAAGCTGCTGGGGCACTGATCCTGGAGAGAACCCAAGGTCAGATGCTCCTAGTCTCCAGGTCACATGGACATCAGGGTATGAACACATGCCTTTGCTTTATGGACTTGCATTTCCAGAATGTGGGCACAGAATAAACTGATGTTAATGGGAAAGGAAGGACATGGCTGAACAAGAAGCAAGTGGAATGACGAAATGGGGTGGGGGAAGAATGGAGAGAAGTTAATATGGGAGAATAACAGTAGTACAGCAGGGAGAGTAGACATAGAGGAAGAAGGTGAGTCATTAGAGGCTCATGGGGGTAAGAGAAGCCAATGTTTACACCCATTCTAAACCTTTCATTCTAAACCAGCATGGCAGTATAGTTATAGTCAGGTCCCTGAAGATCATCTGAAAAGTGAGATGGAAAGACAAAATTAAGGCGCTTGCCATGTGAGATAATGTTTCAGAAAATTTGAACTTATTGAGAATGCAAAGGGAAAAGCTTGCCAGTTAACATTAGTTTTCAGATGGATTCCAAAAGACATTTTTTTTGAAAAGTTAATGGGATTATCAGCGAAAAATTTTAAAAAATAATCCAATTTATCAAATATGCATATGGCCAATAGAACTCTTCAATACATACAGCGATACACAGAAGTAATTAGTCTATGTGATTCTAAGTCATCATCCGCATTATATGAAATTTGGGGGAATGCAATGTATTTTTAAATGTATTAAATATTTATTGGTTATCTTGATGAGATCAGAGACACAGTAGCTATTCAGGAGGAGGTGAGTCATGAGAGGCACATGGAGGGAGAGGGTAGAAATGTTACCACACACCCAGAGAACAGTCATTCTGAAATGGCATGGGAGTAAGGATTGTCAGGGAATTGTAACCAATATGTCACTTACTTGTCGCTTTAGTTGATTGGCTCTGAACCTGGGTATATTGCTCCGGTTTTCCTGAAAGAGAAGTTGAAAAAATTAAAATGATGACATTTGTTGAGAGAAGCATAATTTAGCTAATCTGAGTTAAAATAAAAATTGGTGGGCCTGGCGCGGTAGCGCAGTGGTCAACGTCTTCGCATTGCACGCCCGGGATCCCATATGGGCGCCGGTTCTAATCCCGATGGCCTCTCTTCCCATCCAGCTCCCTGCTTGTGGCCTGGGAAAGCAGTGGAGGACGGCCCAAAGCTTTGGGACCCTGCACCCGCGTGGGAGACCCGGAAGAGGCTCCTTGCTTCGGACCAGCATAGCTTCGACCTTTGCGCTCACTTGGGGAGCGAATCATCAGACAGAAAATCTTCCTCTCTGTCTCTCCTCTCTGTATATCCGCCTTTCCAATAAAAATAAAATAAATCTTTTAAAAAAAATAAAATAAATGTGCTTTGTATTCTTAAAAAAAAATTGGTGTAATGAATAGAGTTGCAGGAAACATTTGCCTATAGTTTTCTGACAGTTTTCTTAAAATTATTATAAATATGTCAAGAAAATATCACAGAGCATAAGCTTAAAACATTCACGTTATCAAAAATGCAAAGGCAAAAAGTGGACAATCAGATATACATATCAACAAAGATAAATAATTACTTTTTATGTATTTAGATGCATAAATATATATGTCTACAAATAAATATTCATTTTGATTTATGGACTTGCATTTCAGCTAGTGGGCACAGAATAAACCGATGTTAATGGGAAAGGAAGCACATGGCTGAACAACAAGCAAGTGGAATGATGAAACAGAGGGGAAAAGAAGTGGGGAGAAGTTAATATGGGAGAATCCCAGGGTGGAGCAGGGAGAGTAGAGATGCAGGAGAAGGTGAGTCATGAGTGGCGCATGGGGAGAAGGTAGACATGTTGCCACACACCCAGGTAGCAGTCATTCTAAAGTGGCATGAGAGCAAACACGGTCAGTGAGTTGTAACCAATATTCCACTTACTTTTTTCTGCAGTTAATTGGTTCTGAACAGGCCAGGCTGATTGCACTGCTTTTCCTGAGAAATAAGTTGGAAAAATAAAAATGAAGTCATTTGTTCTGTGATGCATAATTTAACCTAATCTGAACTTAAAATGAAAAACTGATATAGAAAAGGGGCTGCCAGGAAACATTTACTCTAGCTTTCTCATAGTTTTCTTAAAACTTTTTATAGAAATATCAATAAATATCACAGAAAAAATGAAAACATAATAAATTTGTCCAAAATGCAAATGCAAGCTGAGAACTCTCAGATGTACCTACAGTTAAATAGTATATTTTGTTTTCAATCATGCTCTACTTTATATGAAACTTGTGAAAATGGAGTGTATTATAAATCTTTAGAAAATGGGACACTGGCGATAAGATTTAAAATTGTTGGTGTTTCCTGTTTGATGGAATTTGGACTTTCACTACATGATTAGTTACTCATTACATTCTTTGATTCCAGGACTTTAGAGTGGGAATGATCCTTATTTAACGGTCATGCTTTTCTGAGTGATCATATAAATGAGCTGGAGATGCCTAAACCACGGGTCTTATAAGAACTCCATTATTAGATCTGTCTCAGAGAGTAGTCACACTCAAATCAGTATACCAATATATCAATACAACTGAAAGCATATTAAATGACTTCTATAAAAAAATGATAAACATGCATGATAAATACACTTCTAAGAAGACAATATTAGTTGCCTGCAAACTTTGCACCCTTCCTCCAAGTTCCCATCTTCCTCCCTTCCTTACGTGGCATTTAAGGTTTTGCTCTAACACTCCTATAATGTGTTCCATAATCACAAGTTTGCATCTCTCTGTTGAGCATCAGCAGAAAGAGCCAGCATTAATAAGGAATACAGATGCAGAGCCTCAAAGAAGAAAAAGCAATGGATAGAAATGGGAGAGAAACTGAAGGGAGAGACCATCATATTGAGGTCTAGGAGCAACCCAACTGGTAAAGTCAGCATTCAAGGAAAAGCGCGGACCTTGCAGAGCTTAAGGCAAGTGGAGTGAAAGCATGCAGGTATACAGTTGTCATGCTTGTTTGCTTATGTCCGTTTCTGGTAAGATGACGCTGAAGGATAAATTGACATTACTAAGTGATCTTGCTTTCCCTAGGATAAAGCCTGTGTTCCATAGTTCCAAAAGAGGTACTCTTTCACAATCAACATGTCCTGTCACAGAATGTTCATAAGAAAGAAAATGTACCACATTTGGAAGAGGCAGTTGTGTCAGGTAAGATCAGGTAAGTGCTTGTTCATACTGCACTACCACGATCAAAAGCAGCGCTACACTGAGGCTAAAATTAGTTTTTGAGCGATGATGAATAGCTGTGCGCATACTTTAAAAGACTCACAGAAAGAGGAGTTTACTTAGCCCTTCTAGGGTCGATTCTCTTCTGTATAAGGTTTGGATCAAGATTATCTGCACAGAAATGCGTGCACTAAATGAGGCATGACCGGGAATTTGTGCTCAATGAAATTTTGTAGAGAAGAACTCTATGAGAAAAGAAAATCTTTATCCTTGTGATATATTTCAAGAACATATAAGGAGTCTCAAAATCAAAATGAAAATGTAATCCAGTTCAGAATGGCCAAACATCTAAACAACATTTCTTAAAGAATGAGATACACAGGGCTGAAGGACACTCGAAAACACATGCTCGGGAACACTAGTCAACAGAGAAGTTCAAGGAAACACCACATTATGGTTTGGTTGATGGATATCAAAACAAAGCAAAACGGATCAAGTTACCAGTGTCAGTCTGAAGTACTCCTGCAAAACAAAATGAAAATCTCATGTAAATATCAAGATATGACAAGGGAGTTTTGCACACTCAGTGTGATAATAAGTTTGGTTAAGAATTGCAAAGGCGCTAATTTTCACAAGTGAAATACTGCAAATATATTACGTTCGTTGTTTTGAATCCTGGCTATTCAACCTCAGTGCTACCAAGAAAGTTGCCATCTAAAAACACCTTTGTATGCTGTGCATATAAAACTTCGTTGTTAGAATTCTCTAACGAAATGAATGATGTTTGCTCTTGATATCACTGCAGGAAGTATGTATTGTGTCGACATCCACCCTAGAAAGCCTGAGTCTATCCACAATAGCCCGACTTGACACCAGGAGGCTATATCAGAAACAAGAAGCATCTTTTGTGTCTCTCACATGGGTGCAGGGATCCAAGGACATGAGCACTCTTCTGCAGCTTCCTCAAGCCACAATCAGCAAACGGATCAGAACTGCAGCATTCAGAACACAAGCTGGCATCCTTATGGATGCCAGTGCACAGGCAGAAGATCAGCCAATTTGGCCATTTAACCGGCCCTGATTCTTAAGTTTTTTGTTTAAAGGCTGCATTTTGGCGGTTCTTGCGCATTGGAACACTTTATATTTGTTTTTTTTTTTTTATGTATTTAGTTGCATTGTGTATATGTCTACATAAATATTCATTTTGATTTATGGATTTGCATTTCCAGAAGGTGGGCACAGAATAAACTGATGTTAATGGGATATGAAGGGCATGGCTGAACAAGAAGCAAGTGGAATGATGAAACAGAGGGGAAATGAAGTGGGGAGAAGTTAATATGGGAGAATCCCAGGGTAGAACAGGGAGAGTAGAGATGCAGGAGAAGGTGAGTCATGAGTGGCACATGGGAGAAGTTGAATACAGTGTTTGCGTCTGTTCTAAATGATTCATTCTAAAGTGTCATGGGAGTAAAAATGGTCAGAATAGTTACCATTACGTTGCTGAAGATCATCTGAAAAGAAAATGGAAAAACAAAAATGAATGCAACTACCATGCAAAGCAATGTTTTCCTGAAAATATGAAGATATTGTAAATGCAAGGACAGAATATTGCCAGCGAATATTTACTGTCAGGAGCCGTGTACTATAGCCACACTGAAGCCATTTTGAATATAGAACTATGGGCCAGTGGAAAATCCCTGGCTGGCTAGATGCTTGGGAAAGAAGTTATGAAACTAATCACACGCTTAGCTTCAATTGTTTGTAGCAACTGTTTTAGAATGTGATTTATACTGTACCTGCCGACATCTTGTTACTGATTACCTATGCTATTGTTGATATGCTGGTTACTATGGTTGATATGGTGGCTGCTCAAGAACAATCGGTCTGGAGACCATGGCTTGCGTCCTAGTTTCTCCTTTCCTCCCTGAGCCTTAGTTACTGAAGAATATAAAAACCCTCAGTTGAAATCAATAAATTGACAGCTTGATCAGACATCCTGTCTTGCTGTCCATTCTTCGTGTCTCTTGTCCCCCAATCTCTCCTAGGTGGTTGCGACCCCCGTTGACTGTCCTGCTGGACGGGACAATTTGGCGCCCAACGTGGCTGGTGTGCAGACCACCGACAGGGAGATCGCCACGCAAAAGGAGAGGCCTCTCGAAGTGGTGTTGAGTAGAACACCGAGTGAGCAGTTTCACGGTTGACCCGCCGGAAGTCGTGCTCGTGGAAATTCGTGGCGCAAATCTTACGGGGTGAAGGTAAGATGGGACAAGCATTATCACAGCAAGAATTATTCTTGCAAGGTTTTATCAGTCTTATAGACTTATTCAAGACACGAGGAATTTGGGTGATTAAAAAAGACCTCAAAACCTTTTTGGATTTTGTTGGTCAGATTTTTCCCTGGCATCCCCAGGAAGGTTCTATATAAGTCAGTTAAGGTTTATATAAAAAAACAAAAAACAAAAAAAAATGTGTTCTGTAACTTGGTTTAACAAAAGTAATCTGATATAGAGTGGTCCAAATCCACTGTTAAATTAACCTAAAGCATGAGATGAATTATGTGTGCTTGTTTTACAAAATATCTCCAGGTTAAAGTATTTCAAAAAAGAGGTTGGAAATTGCAAGAGATTTAATAGTTATGTGTCTCTGTTCTGACATGTTTGGTGTTTGTGTTTATGTTTGTTTTGTCAATATTGTTGGTGTTCTATTATTTTTGTCCGGACAAAAACTAAATTTTGTTTTAATACTCTTCCTCCAGTTGTGTCTTTGTCTTGAATTGTTAAGTTTTTGTTCTTGTTCTGAATTGTATGCATGTGTGACTGACTGACAGACGAGATGGGACGGACCATGACTAACCTACC
This sequence comes from Ochotona curzoniae, assembly GCF_017591425.1. Taxonomy (NCBI): domain Eukaryota; kingdom Metazoa; phylum Chordata; class Mammalia; order Lagomorpha; family Ochotonidae; genus Ochotona; species Ochotona curzoniae. The sequence goes on from NW_024467112.1 coordinate 57,681, forward strand.
TTTTCTCTCCTGGTAAATAATTTTAGAGAGGTCTAACAAATTTAACAGGACCTAGCCAGAACAGACTCCCCACCTCCACTGGGGAAATGTTCTTGTGTCATTTTCGTGCTGTTTGGTCTTCAACTTACAGTGTTGTCCTGGCATTGATTAAGTCTAACATACAGTATTTAACATGTTCATTTAAATGCTAAAGGTACTTTTGGTTTAACTCATTTAGACTTCTAAATTCTTCATAGTCTCATAAATTTGAGGGTTCTAGTAGGATCCCTGGAACTCTCAAAGATTGAGACAAAATTTGAATAATGTGCTTATCATTTAAAATAATTTGGATTATAATCTCACAATATTATAAAATTATGTTAAATTTGTTGCATCATATATAGTATTAAAGTAAATGAGTGCTTATGATCATTGGTTCAAATGTTTCCTATTCATAAAATTGATTCAGATTGTAAATTACTTGTGTTCTGATTTACAAGGAAGTATGTGAGATTTTGCCTTGCAGGAGAACAATGAATTCTTTAAAGATGATATAGTAAAATTGCTCAAAATGTGTATATTTTCTGAATGTTTGCCTTTAAAACAATGGAATGAAGTCTGATTCTTTGTGAAAAAAAAACAGTGTTTTAAATCTCCTGTAAGTTATTTTCATCTTATTAATAACTAAACCTATTAACTAACTTCAGTAAATTCCAAGGTAGTCTCTCTAGACAACAGCCAAACTGAAGTTTTTTCAGCTCTTTTAACTTCAATAAAACAGAAGCTAAAGAAAAGCTCCAAGCCCATCAGCCATAAAACAAGGAAGGGACATGCCTGGAGTCTGCACTTTGAAGAATTTGGGAGTTTGACTTTGTCCCGGTTGTGGTAATTCTTATCTGCCTTCATTTAAAAAAAAAAAAAATTAAATCAGCTAAAAGAAGGTTGTTTGAAAAAAACCTCTTTCCTGGTTTTAAAGTGGATTTGTGCTAAAATATGTTTCCATGAATTAGGAGAAATGGTTAAAAATTGTTTAAAGCATTGTATTTAAAAGTTGGTATGCTTTTATTTAGAAAATGTCTTAAGAAAAGTTGAGGAATAAATCTTATAAGCTTTACATATAATTGGCTATAATTTTAAAGATACTATTACAACATTGTTTAAGTCTTTAACATTAATACCTAATACATGCTGATGTTAGAATTGATACCTGTGTTCAAAAAGTTTTTGAAGTGTGCATACATAGAAATGCTAGTAAATATCTAAAAATAAAAATATCTCCAATTTTGAAAGCTGTTAAAAAAAATTGAAACACTGAACTTTAGGTTTAATTGGTGACTTTGTCAATTATCTATCCAGCTTCAGTAAGCTCTATTCTTGTTCCTACTTCTGAATTTGTTAAAGTTCTGAAAAAGTTATGAGATGATTTTATGCACTAATTCCTGTGTTTAAGGTTATATTTGGTGATTGACTAAGGAAATATACATTTTGCCTTTCAGTTAAGTAATCCCTTGGGTTCTGTATATTGTCTTTGTTAAATTCTCATGATTTAAAAAAAAAAAACTGTGTTTAAAATGTTTGGGTGATCATTTATAAGTGAAAAAAAAAATTCTGATCTATTGCTGTTTGAATCAGTCTGATTAAATGGGTGGTTATTATAATGAGAAATCTTTAATCAAATACTTTAAGGCCTCTTAGCATAATTAATAGACTTAACTCTTCTGGTTCTGGGATTTCTAATAAATAAATAAATAATAAAATAATAAAAATTGAGGGGGTGAGGGGAATTGCAGAAAAGACATTGGGAAACCTTGCCAGTGGGGAGCCACAACTAGATACAATCCTGCCAGGAAGGTTAGCTCTAAAAAGTACAAGAGTGTGTAAAATCCTACAGGTCATATCACAGCGCCAAACATAGAGACTTTGTTTTCTAGGATTCCAGCAGACCTATTGTATCCATTAAAGCTAAAGTTTAACTGTAAACTATACGTAAGGTTTATTCAGACTATTAAGAGCAAAATGTAATTCTAAACAATTGGTAATTTTAACATACTTAAGAAAATTCTCAAGTAGCTCTTAAAAGCTGTTGTTTTATGTGTGTTACCTAATATGCATGTGCATGTTTATGAATGAGAATTGCTAAGCTAAATCCTTTTTTAAAATAATGTATAGATGCATAATTAGGCTCTTAGAGAGTCATGTCCATTATTGTTTTCTCAGGATCTACAAGATCTGTTCAGCTCAATAGTTTAACATGATTTCAAATGCATTTACTGCTAGGGTACAGTTTGAAGACTGGCCATGGGAGCCCAAATCCACATAAGTTAAATGGAAAATATATGAGTATATGTATGCAAGTGTTTAATGATAACTCAGATCTCAGAGAATGTTAAAATGCTCCAACATGGGAAGCAGCTCCTACAGCAGACTCATAGACTGACAATTTTGAGTAGCACTCAGTGGCCTCAGAATCAGCCCAAAAGGCATTCTGGTCTGACAGGAGAGCCAGCAAAAGAACAAGCATATCGGGTGTGGAATGCCAGGACACTGCTGTTAAGAGTGTCCCTCCGTGAAGGACCTCAGTAGTCCACACCCCAGTGCAAAGAAGCAGCCATCAAGGACGGTTGTGCTCTTCTCTCAATGGAGGAGAGAACTTCCACTTTGTGTGTGGTCTTGTCTAATGGGGTTGTTGTGGATTCAAGAGGCTTCCACAGCCTAAGCACCATGTGTCTGGAGCCTCAGGTGATCACTGATGTCACACATAAGAGTGCTAATTTGTTAAATCCACTAGAGTCACTGTGTACACTGTCTTCCAATGCAGGAGCTGTATATTCAGAGTCATAGTACACCTTGCTGTATTTTAGTATAAAGATTTATCATCTCAGTTTTGATTATGTTTGAATATTTAACTCTTTTGCTCTAAGAAGTCAGCTTGCATTTACCTGTCCTGTGATGGGCTTATATCCTGATGCTGTATGCTAATCCTTGCATTGTTACTGTGCCTTCTGATTAATCTAGGTTACCAGTTTTATGCAGCTCAGAAGTTTCATGTGTTCCATTAAGCTTATTGGGTATGTTCCAAAATTTGAGACTTAAAGAAGTTAATTTAGACAGATACAAATCTAGTCCATAGTCTTAAATTAATGTTCACTCTGACAAAAGTTGAAACCTAACAATTCTTTTACATCTAAGTTCTGATGTTCAAATATTCAAACTGCTAACTGAACTCACAACATGCTAGGCTGGGAAGAGTTATAACTATATTATGTTTTGCTATTTAGACTTCAACACAGAGAAACTTTTCAAGTGCCAGGATGTACACCAAACACCTGATGACTTCTGCCTTCTATCAGGAACCACAAGATGGACCCCCTACAGCTGCTGTTACCCAACAGCGCCCCCTTCTCAGCAGGAAGTAGCTAAGAGCAGATGACAACGCCCTTTCTCCCTAAAAACAGTTGGGGTTCATTTCTGTTTGAAAATGTAGGAGTCAGATGGGATGATAGGCAGTTAGGGTCTCTGGTTCCTGATAAAACTGTTTTGTATACATGTAACATCTTAGCACTATGTGATTCTGGAATGTTAGTATTTTCAACAATACTTGTACATTGTTAAGTATGTCTTCTTGAATCTCACCAGCCAGCTGCTCCCCAATATACCATCATATATGTATCACCCCAGTATAAGTTCACAATATTTCGGCCAGAGTGATAAAAACCAATCAATACCTCTGGGGACAATGGTCTAACGCCTTCCTAAATTTTACCAGTCAATTAGCCACCAGTATAATAATTAAAGTAAATGAGACCCCAGTTCTACCCATGTCAGGGAAAGTTATTCTAAATGGCATTAAGCTGGCAACTTGCATGTTCAAGAAATGCAGTGAGGTTATGGCCTTAAAAAACCTTGACGGTTACTGCAATGGCTCAAGCTCTCCAAGTGATAACACCCCACATTGTGCTGTGCGGCTCCAGTCTTCAAAGAGGCTCATCTAATATAATGAGGCATGGCTTTTCCTGGGTAAGCATTTAGCCAATGACGGGCATCTTTCTGGTACCCCGCCAACCTAAGACAGGGAGCCCTGGATGACTGGCAGGGCTGCCCAGAGACGGGTAAGAGTTGAGGGTCCCTCAGAATGAACCTAAGACAGGCAGTGCTTATCTTGCCTCAAGGAACCTTTTTCTTTTCGCCGCTTTCATTGATATATAGAAAAGAGGGGGAGATGTCAGGAGCCGTGTACTGTAGCCACACTGAAGCCATTTTGAATATAGAACTATGGGCCAGTGGAAAATCCCTGGCTGGCTAGATGCTTGGGAAAGAAGTTATGAAACTAATCACACGCTTAGCTTCAATTGTTTGTAGCAACTGTTTTAGAATGTGATTTATGCTGTACCTGCCGACATCTTGTTACTGATTACCTATGCTATTGTTGATATGCTGGTTACTATGGTTGATATGGTGGCTGCTCAAGAACAATCGGTCTGGAGACCATGGCTTGCGTCCTAGTTTCTCCTTTCCTCCCTGAGCCTTAGTTACTGAAGAATATAAAAACCCTCAGTTGAAATCAATAAACTGACAGCTTGATCAGACATCCTGTCTTGCTGTCCATTCTTCGTGTCTCTTGTCCCCCAATCTCTCCTAGGTGGTTGCGACCCCCGTTGACGGTCCTGCTGGACGGGACAATTTACCATTAGTTTTCAATTGGATTTCTAAAACTTGTTTTTGAAAAGTTGATGTAAATAGCACCAGATAAATTTTAAAAATAATCCAATTTATCAAAAATGCATATGTGAAGCAGAACAGTTATATATACATGCCAATACCCAAATGTATGTAGCGCATTTTATTTTAGTCATCATCTACATTAAATGAAATTTTTGAAAATGAGATATATTCTGAGAAATTATAGAATTCAATGTTGTGGAATTTGATTTTATGTAACTATTTTTTTGTATATGATGGTATTTCGAGCTGTATTACTTGTTGTGTTGATTATTACTTTCTTCTACTGCATCCTGTTTGACTCTTTCATTATTGTAAAAATATGTATTCTTAATGTCCAAATATGTGCTGGAAATGCATTATCCACTATAATTACAGAAAATCAAGATTAGATTTGTCTCACATTACAATCACAGACAAATCCATATTGCAACATGCAACTATTCACTTAAGCTGTTTTAAATAATTCATGCAATGAAATAAAAATCTTATTTTATATGCAAACTCGAGGACAAAGCTTCATTTTCTTCCACATTTCCACATTCCTTTCAATTTCCCCAATCCTTATGTCTTTCAGTAATTTCCTCTACAATTCTTTCAGTTTATTTATCAATCAGAAGCTTGTTTCTCAATATGGTGTATCTAATAAAAAGCCAGTATTTATAAAAAATAAGATATTGAATGCCAAAGGAAAAAAAACAATGATTAAAAAATGTGGAGAAACTTAAGGGAGAGAACAAAATTTGGATGTTTAGCTGCCAAACTGGAGAAGGGAAAGTCAGTATTGAAGGAAAAGTGAGGACCTTGCAAATCAAGGTGCCAAAGCATGCAGGGGTGCAGTTATTACAGAATACTTGCCAATGTAATTTTTTGATAAGATGCCTCTGAATGATAAATCAGTATTACTAGTATCTTGCTTTTTTCCAGGAACAAATCTTACGTCCCACTTTCCAAATGAAAAGCAGTTTTATAATTAAAATTTCATGGATAAATGTTCGTAAGATTGATAATTTACCACATTTAGAAAGATACAAATTTGTCAGGTAAGATCAGATAAGTATACCCATTTATGATGCCTTACCATGATCAAATGCATCACTATATTAGCCTAAAATTTTATCTTCAGTATTGATGAATAGTTGTGGGGCATATTTTTAGACTCAGTGAAAGAGGAAAAAAATTAGCCTTTTTACAGTCTGTTGTCTTCTGGATAAGGATTGGATCAAGATCATCTGCACAGAAACAGATGCGCTCAATTATGGGAAGTAGTTTTCAATGTAATTTTGGAGGAGAGAAGTCTATTGGAATTAACTTTATCCTTTTGATATATTCTAAGTATATATCAGCAGTCTCAAAATCTAAAACGTGTCATCCAATTAAGAATGGGCAATAAATGTGAACAACACATTGTAAATGATGAGATACGCATGGCTGAGAGATACTTGAAAACACGCCCACAATCACTAGTCAACAAAGAAATACCAAATCATGGTTTGCAGAAGAGATATCAAAACAAAGGAAAACTGACCGAAGAATTTACCAGGCCCATCCTGAAGTATTTCTGAAAAACAAAATGGAAAAGGCATGTAACTATCAAGATACAATGTGGACATAGAGTTTAATATAAGAAGCATGTAAATAAGTTATGTTGAGAAATGTAAAGGTTGTAATTTTCAAATATGAAATGTTACAAATCCTATGTGGTTTTTGGTTGGAGTCCTGGCTATTCAACTCCAGGGCTAGCTACAAGCTTACCATTTAAAGATATTTGTGTGTGCTGTGTATGTAAAACCTTATTGACAAAATTCTGTAACAATTATGTCCTTGATTCCCACCAAATGAATGATGTAGGGTTTCATCATCATAGTAGAAAAGGTGTATTCAGTCATTTTCCACCCCAGATAGCTCAAGTCCACCTCAATAGCCTGATTTGACACAAGAAGGCAGGAAGCAGGATCCAGGAGCATCTTTTGATTCTCCAACATGGGTGTATAGAGATCCAAGTACATGAGCCCTCTTCTGCAGCTTTTTGCAAGCCACAAGCAGGGAGCTGGATTAGAAGTGGAGCATCCAGAATACAACGTGGCACCCTTGTGAGATGCCAGTGCACAAGCAGAAGCTCATGGCACCAGCCCTGATTCTTCAATTTTTAAAAGTCTGTGAAAGTAAAAATTAATAAAAGAAGAATGCTGTGATTTGGTGCTTCTTGTACTTTGGAGCCCTTTAAGTTTTCTTTTGTTTTAAGTATTTGGAATCACACACATATATATATGTCTAAAAATAAATATTTATATTGATTTTTAAGAAATCAATTTTGCTCTATTAAACTATGTAGTTTACTATTTCACTGTTTATTTAGGGACCTTCACAAACTGTTCTCCATGGAAGTATAGTATAGTCTTTCAGAAATGAAATGAGTCATGGTGTGAATTTATTGACGGTAAAAAAAAAAAATTTCTCTCGCATGATTTAATCCAGTAAGAAAACATGCATATTTAGTAAAACATAATAAATTTTTAAAATGTGTAAAATTGTCCTTGACCAGATTTTATTTTATGTCATACCTTCAAAACTTGGGTGTTCTAATATGCATAGTAATGGCCAGGTATAATTGAAATACCTGAAAAAACTTCTAATCCACGAATGTTTCCTAGAATTTTTATTTATCTCTACATACTATATAAATATTCATATGTCATAGATGAATACCGTACATATATATACATAGCCATAATCATTTTAAATGCAGAAGACACAAAATTTCTATCAAAGAAAACACATTGCTTGAAAAAAAGAGAAGGTAGATAAACAATTAGAAAAAGGAATTTGAAAGACCATAATATAGGAGACAGACATAACATAAAAGAGGTGGTGGTTGATGGGAGAAGAGTAGCATGGATATGCAAAATTGTAGCACCAATACAGCTGTGTTGGCACCATGGGAAGAGAACTAGACAATTAAAAACACCATGAAAACAGTTATTTTAAACTGAATGAGGTAAATGGCTGTCAGTCAATATTGTCCATCATATCTCTGAAGTGTATCTGAAGATAAAATGTAAATATCCTTGTTATAAAAGCAAAGTGAAGATAATCCCAGTTTAGGATTGAGGCACTAATGCAGAGACGCACACACCATGATGTGTTGGGGGCACTGACACTTTCCCGTCCTGTGATTGGCCCTTTGCCCTGATTGGTGTGCTTTGGTGATCTTTAAGCTGATTGGGCAGGTTCGACAGGTAGGCGGGGGCTTGGCGTAGGAGGGGCTTCAGCGTAACAGAATTAACGGACATAACTAGAGACTCTCTCCATTGTTGGGTGATTTCTTCTGTGGGACGGGAGACTCCAATAACTGATGCTGTGACTCGGATAGAAGTCAGCTGGTAAACACCAGGAAGGTAAACTGAGCAGATCGCTCAGGGAGCTGCATACAGCGGGAATTAGTTTACAACTGAGCTTTTTGCTCAGGAAGCCGCACTACACGGGGATGTGCATGTCAAGCTCTCGGGCTAGCGACCATTCAAGCTCATGTTCTAGCGACCATTGAAGCTCTCGGTCTAGCGACCATTCAAGCTCTTGATCTAGCAGCCATTCAGGTTTGCGGTCCAGTGCCCATTCAGGTTCATGGTCTAGCACCCATTCAGGTTCGTGGTCTAGCGCCCATTCAGGTTAGCGGTTTAAGGATCGCTCAATTTCACAGTTTAATGATCAGCCAATTTCGCGATTTCATGATCGGTCAAGTTTGTAGGTTAGCGACGATCAGAGGTGTTAGAAAAATGGGCGATTTAACTTCTTCAGCGCGCAAGCAGCCTTTACTGCAGAAACTACTGACAGTGCTGTTGTTTTTGCAAACTGTGCAGAGGATCACCCCATGGTTTCTGGGGGAGGGCCTTTTGATCCTGCCACAATGGGAGCACTTAGGAGGAGACTTATCTGGGGCAGAACGACAGGACCCCCTACCTCCAGGAACGGTCAGGTTCTGGACATTGATTAAGTCTTGCCTGTCAAATGGCACTGATAAATTCAGAGGACTTATACAGGAAGGTGAGAAAGTCTTATGGAGACGCAAAAAAAAAAAAAAAAAAAATTAGAATGGATGGTTTAAAGACCCTTAATGATTTCCAACAGGTACTGGAATATATTAATTGGATCCAACCATATTTTTGTATTATTAGACAATGCCAAAATTGTGTCCCCTTTTTATCCCAGTCTTGCTTTGGGGTTAATCCCCATGGTCTTATGCCTAATCATATACGGCAGATGGATGTTACATATGTTAATCATATATAGCAGATGGATGTTACCCATGTTCCTTGTTTTGGTTGCCTTTCTTTTGTTCATGTCTCTATCGATACCTACTCTGGGATCCTTTATGCCTCAGCTCATACAGGGGAAAAGGTGCAAGATGTTATATCTCATTGCCTTCAGGCTTTTGCAGCCTGGGGCGTCCCCCAGTGTTATAAGACTGATAATGGGCCTGCCTACACAGCCAAAGCATTTGATAAGTTCTGTTCTGAATTTGCGATTAAACACTCCACTGGCATCCCATATAATCCCATGGGCCAGGCTGTGGTATAGCATGCCCATGCAACTCTCAAAGCATTATTAATAAAACAAAAAGGGGGAGTAGGAGCCACCCTATATCCCAATAGTCCTAAACATCAATTGGCTTTAGTTACTTATATTTTTAATTTTTTATTTTGGATTTGGATGGCCGTTCTGCCGCTGAATGCCACGCTGTTGGCGCAGGCCCCTGCAAAGATTGGGTGGTGTGGAAGGATGTTTTAACAAAATGATGGATGGGCCCACATCCTGTCTTACGATGCATGTGAGGAGTAGTTTGTGTTTTTCCGCAGGATTCTGACAGACCGGCGTGGGTTCCAGAACCTTTGACGTGAGTGATAAGAAGGCCGCAGCAAGATGAACCTGTGGACGTGGTGGATGCTGACCAGCCTGATGTTCATTCAGATACCAAGAGAAACAGCCAGAATCTCCAGCTATAACTGCACTATAAAAGGGGTGCAGCAAATATTGCCTCGCTCTCTAGGGCCTTGGAAATGGCCCCCAGAATGGACTGGCTGTCAAAGTACTGTGACTCCTATAAGAGTAGCACCTGGTCTTGCTGTGACCAATTTATTTCCTAGTGTTCAAATTCTGCCTTTGTGGGGTATAATTATACATATGGTAACCTTGTTCAATCTGTTTCTGCTCAGCCTTGGAATGTCTGGGTACTTTGCACTAGTAGGGGTGGGTGTTCAGATATACCAGCTTTTGCATTTATTGATAAGGTAGTGATAAAAAATTGCAATTATAGTAGCAATAGTTCTAGAATATGGGAAGAAGATGTTAAAGTTAATTGCACTAGTGATGTTATCTATAATGCTATTTATGTATGTGTACAAGCTCCATTTATGTTTATTGTTTCCATGAGTGCTAATGTTACCCTTTTGAATTGCTCTGTAGTTAAGTGAGCCCTTAGCCAGTGTTGGAATGGCTCTGGCACTGCGGTGTTGGTACGCATTACACAATTTATTCCCATGCCCGTTCAGGTGAAAGAAAGTGTTCTTCAGGTTCTTATTTGTCATACATTTTAAAAGAGGCATTTTACTTGTTAATCAGGAGTGGATCTTTTGCAGGAGGCAGTGGAACAACTGCTCCATCATATGGGGACCTCCTATGTGCTTAGTCTACCTGGAATGTGTGTCACTCCCTATATTGTCACCAATGGTTCCCGGGTATTGAATTTGTCCAGAGAGTTATCTGCTATGCTATCCCCTAATAGAAGCTGGTCCATATGATTTGATAATTTGACTTAGGAACTAAGATCCCAAATTATAGCCATAAATAGCACCAAAGTGGAGATAGCCACGGTAGAGCAAAGGACAAATTGGATACTAAAGGATCTTTCCTTCGCATGCCAATGGGCTGGTATAGTAGGCCTGGGACTTATCTTATTAATTATCATTCTCTGGGGTCTGTGGACATTTCATCTTTGAGCACAGTGTCAGCAGCAGTAACAGCGGCTGCTAGTGCAAGTTGTACTTGCCCTTCACAACAGAGAATCCCCAGAAGTCTGGCTAGGCATGCTAGACCGGTAGCCAGAGACGGGTAAGTATTCACCAACCTAAGACAGGTGCCATGTTCCTAGCCACGTGGTTAGCCCATGACAGGTAAGGGGAGCCCAAACTCGGAACACCTAAGACAGGCATGGTCCCTTGCTTAATAAAACAAGAAGTGGGAGCTGTTGGGGGCACTGACCATTTCCTGCCCTGTGATTGGCCCTTTGCCCTGATTGGTGTGCCTTGGTGATCTTTAAGCTGATTGGGCAGGTTTGGGGAAAGCGGGCGGAGGGTGTTTGGCGGAGAGGGGCTTCAGAGTAACGGAATTAATGGACATAACGGTTTCAATGGAAGATCTGAATAAAGTGCCTCTGAGACTGTCTCCAGTGTCAGGTGATTTCTTCTGCAGGGCGGGAGAACCCGATAATGATGGAAAAGTAATAGGCTATTAGGTTTAAGATGGCCAACGTAGGAGGAAGGCTGTGAGGGAGAGCCCAGTGAGAGAGGGATAGAACGCTACAGAAGCAGCAAAGAGGAACAGCAAAGAACTGCAGGGAGAGGTGCGTGAAGTTCCCTGGACAGTGTGGAGCCAAAAAGATCAACACAACTCGGAAGAACAATGAGAACAAAACTAAACAAAAGGCAGGGAAGACGGCGTCCTGCTCCAGACCTGCTGAGTCACCTTTAAAAGCAGCCGACAGGAGACGCAGCTGACCCAGAGACAAGGAAATCGGGAGGGATCCTCACCGGCAAAGGTCTTCAACAGCAGCAGAGGCAGACTGCAACAGCCTGAGGTTCGGGTGAGCCAGGGAAGGGTTAACAGCTTCTGGAGCATGCCTTCCAGGGGCAGGCACAAAGCCCAAGCCTCTTGGGTGCTCCTTTCACCCTCCCTTCCTGCAGAGATTCCAGCCTCTGAGAACACAGGACAAGCGCCTTGAAACTGCCGAATCTGTGCCTTGGAATTGGCGCACAGTAGTCCTGGGTGTTGAGAAGGCACAAAGAAAGCGCCCCAAATATCCCCGCGCTGTGTGGGCCAGTGCATCTCAGTGCGCAGAAATTACCAGAGAGGGTCTAGAATCCTCCACACCCTGATACCCTGTGGGTGGGCGACACACCAGGAGGGCTCTGAACACCACGCCGGGCTGGGTGGTCCCGCCTGCAGAAACCGCCTCCGCAGTGCAGGAGCTACACCAGGAGGGCTCTGAGCACTGGGAAGTGTAGCGCTGTGTGACCTTGGCACGCAGGAGCCACTCCCATAGAGTGACTTGCCCACTTCTCGCCTCTAACCCTGCAGTTCTGAGCGTGGGCGACCCACCAGGAGAGTTCTGAAAACTCCTGCGCCACACTGGCACTGTGCGAACCCGCCGCGAAGTCACTTTAACAGGGCGCCTGGGTCACTCCTCCACTAAAGTCCTGTGTGAGGGAGTCACACCAGGATGGCTCTGAACACTCACACGCCATGAGTGGTGGAATCACTGCACAAGAGCCACATCCAGAAAGTGCCTCACCCACAGTCCTGTGTGTGGGTGACACACCAGGTGGGCTCTGAAAAACCCTGCAGTCCCTGACACGGAGAACGCACGGAGAAAGCACATAAAATCTTTCACGTCCTGTGGATTCCCATGCAGGGGGCACACTCAGAGAGCGCCTTAATCCCTCCACGCCCTGGGGTGCCACACCTGTAGAAGAGGTGCCCAGAGTGTGCCTGGAATCCACAGGGCACCCAAGGTAGTGCCCTACAGTCCCGGGCACTGAGGACGCACCAAAGGTGCCTTGAAAATTCCCACGCCCTGCAACACCACACCTGCAGGCTCCAATCTCTACAGGAAAGCGCCTGACGACCCCTCAACACAAGGGTTCATTGGCCTCTCCAAAAATACATCAATGCAATAGGAAAAACCACCAGAAAAAGTTGTGCTCCAGATGAAAGAGCCAGCACCCCACCAAATAAGGGCCAAAAGCCATTATTAATATCGGAGATGCGAGATGAAGACATGGAAGAGTTACCAGACAAGGAATTTAAAAAAATAATGCTAAAATTTATCAGAAACAAGGAGAAGAAGTGGGAAGACTTCAGGAACCACATAGTCGCCGAAATACAACAAATCAAAACCAAATTGGATGACCAGGAACTCAAAATTGAAAGCCTGATCAACAGAATAAATGTGGCAGAGGAAAGGATCTCTGAAACAGAAGACACGCAAAATGAAGGTGCCCAGCGAATTAAACAGCTGGAGACAAGCCTCAGCAAAACTAATAAAATGATACAAGAAATGAAAGACCACCTTAGAAAATCAAATATTCGGATCATCGGCCTCCCCGAAGGAATAGAAAGAGAATCAGGAATGCAAGCAGTGCTTGACGAAATTATACAGGAAAACTTCCAAAACACTTGGAACACGAATCCAGCCTGCATACAGGATGGACAGAGAACTCCCAACAGACATGGCCCACAGAGATCTTCACCCAGACACACGGTGCTCAAGTTCTACTCCAATGAAGACAAAGAAAGAATCCTGAGACAAGTACGAAGTAGAGAAAAGATCACATACAGGGGAAAACCCATCAGAATCACTGCTGACTTCTCCGAAGAGACCCTACAAGCAAGGAGAGAATGGACAAAGATCTTCCAAGCCCTGAAACAAAACAACTGTCAACCAAGAATAATCTACCCAGCAAAGATCTCATTTGTATATGAGAACGAAATCAGATGCTTCCATAGCAAAGAAAAACTAGAAGAATATGTTTACACAAAACCAGCTCTGCAAAGTCTCCTTAGAAATGCACTAATCCCAGAAAAAAAGGAGGCAAACCACAAACAAAGATGGCAAATAGGAAGGTCTCCAAACTAAAGCCCACACAAAGAAGGCAATTACACAGATAACAACACACACAAAACACAATCGCATGGCAGGGCAAAATTGCAACCTCTCAATTTTAACTCTCAACACAAATGGTCTAAATTCACCAATCAAAAGACAGAGATTAATAGAATGGATCATCAAACAAGACCCAACCATCTGTTGCCTACAAGAAACACATCTAACCAGAAAAGATGCAAAGAAACTGAAAGTGAAGGGATGGAAAAAGATATTTCATGCCAATGGACGAGAAAAAAAAGCTGGGGTAGCTATCCTAATTTCAGACGAGATAGATTTCAATCTAACTAACATCAAAAGAGACAGGGAAGGCCATTTTATACTGGTGAAAGGAATGATCCATCAAGAAGCAATCACCATCATTAATGTTTATGCACCAAATCTCAATGCACCTAGTTACGTAAAGCAATTACTTACAGACTTAAGGGAAGACATAGATACCCACACAATTCTTGTAGGCGATCTCAACACGCCTTTAACATCAATGGACTGGTCTACGAAACAAAAACTCAACAAAGAAACAACAGAGCTCACACAAACAATAGAACAACTGGACTTAGTAGACATATATAGAACTTTTTATCCTAAGGCCACAGACTATACATTCTTCTCAGCGGTGCATGGCACCTTCTCCAGAATCGACCACATGATAGGACACAAAGCAAATCTAAACAACTTCCAAAACATTAGTATCATACCATGTACCCTCTCAGACCACCATCGATGAAACTGGAAATCAACAACTCAAAACTCCCCAGGAAATATAGACACTCTTGGAAGTTGAACAATATGCTATTAAACGAACAATGGGTCAGAGAAGAAATTAAAGATGAGATCAAAAAATTTATGGAAACCAATGAAAACTCTGATACAACATTCCAAAACTTGTGGGACACCGCCAAAGCAGTGCTATGAGGTAAATTCATCGCAATTGGAGCCCATGTCAAGGCCCAAGAAAGACGCCAAATACAGGAACTAACCACACACCTCCAGGATCTGGAAAAACAGCAGCAGAAGAGCCCCACACACAATAGGAAACAAGAAATCATCAAAACAAGGGAGGAGATAAACCAAATAGAAATCAAAAAAACTATACATAAAATCAACAAATCAAAAAGTTGGTTTTTTGAGAAAATAAACAAAATAGACACTCCACTGGCCGGACTGACCAAAAAACAACAAGAGAAAGTGAGAATCAACAGCATTAAAGATGAAAAAGACAACATAACAACAGACACTGCAATCATTAAGAAAATAATTAGAAATTACTACAAAGAACTGTACTCCCACAAATTTGAGGACCACCAAGAAATAGAAAAGTTCTTGGATTCCAACACTTACCAAAACTTAGTCCAGAGGCAACTGAAGAATTAAATAAACCCATAACCGAGGTAGAGATTGAAGCAGTCATCAAGGATCTCCAAACGAAAAAAGCCCAGGCCCAGACGGCTTCACTACAGAATTCTACAAAACATTCCGAACAGAACTAACCCCAATCCTCTACAAGCTCTTCAAAACAATAGAGAAGGAAGCAACCCTTCCAAACTCATTCTATGAAGCCAACATCACCTTAATCCCAAAACCGGACAGAGAACCGTCAGAGAAGGAAAACTACAGACCTATTTCTCTGATGAACATTGATGCTAAAATTCTCAACAAAATCCTAGCCAATAGAATTCAAAAAATCATCAGACAGATCATTCATCCGGATCAAGTAGGATTCATCCCTGGAATGCAGGGATGGTTCAACATTCGGAAATCCATAAATGTTATAAACCACATCCAAAAACTGCAAAACAAGAACCACATAATAGTTTCAATAGATGCAGAAAAAGCTTTCGACAAAATCCAACACCTCTTCATGCTAAAAACTCTAGCCAAAGTAGGCATAGATGGGAAAATCCACAACATAATCAAAGCAATTTATGAAAAACCCAACGCCAGTATCATACTGAATGGAGAAAAGCTAGAACCCTTCCCACTGAGATCTGGAACAAGACAAGGATGCCCGCTATCACCACTGCTATTCAACATAGTCCTAGAGGTACTTGCAGAGGCCATAAGACAAGAAAAAGAAATCAAAGGCATACGAATAGGAAACGAAGAAGTCAAGCTTTCACTATATGCAGATGACATAATCCTATACATAGAAAAACCAGGAGACTCAATACAGAAACTACTAGAACTTATACGAGAGTTTGGCAGAGTGGCAGGGTACAAAATTAATGAACGAAAATCAACAGCCATAGTGTACGCAAATAATACCAAGATGGAAGAAGATCTAACCAACAGGATACCATTCAAAATAGCAGAGAGAAGTATGAAGTATCTGGGAATAAATCTAACCAAAAGTGTAGGAGACCTATTCGAAGAAAACTACAAACTATTCAAAAAAGAAATTGAACAAGACCTCAAAAGATGGAATAACATCCCATGCTCCTGGATAGGCAAAATCAATATCATTAAAATGTCTATACTACCACAAGCAATATACATTTTCAACGCAATTCCAATCAAATTGCCCAAAACATTCTTCACGGAACTGGATACAATGATTCAAAAGTTCATCTGGAAACACAAAAAACCACGAATAGCTAGAACCATCCTGAAGAATAAGAAGTTAGCAGGGGGAATCACAATCCCGGACCTCTGGACATACTATAGAGCAGTGGTTATCAAAACAGCCTGGTACTGGCACAAAGATAGAAAGGAAGATCAATGGAATAGAATAGAAGCACCAAAAGGGAACCCACACAGATACAGCCAATTAATCTTTGACAAAAAGACCAATGACAGTCCAAGCAAGTGGGAAGGCCTCTTTAGTAAATGTTGTTGGGACAACTGGCTGATAGCCTGTAGAAACAAAAAGATAGACCCACATCTATCACCATACACTAAGATCCAATCTACATGGATAAAAGACCTAAACCTACATCCAGAAACCTTCAAACTCTTGCAAGAAAATGTAGGAAATACCCTGCAAGACCTAGGAGTAGGTCCTGACTTTCTAAGAAGGACACCAAAAGCAATAGCAGTTGAGGACTGAATAAACAAGTGGGACCTCATCAAACTAAGAAGCTTCTGTACAGCAAGGGAAACAATCAACAAAGTAAAAAAGCAACCCACAGAGTGGGAGAAGATCTTTGCACACTACATAGGCGATAGGGGGCTAATTTCCAGGATATACAAAGAACTTCAAAACAACCAAAAAACCAAAACAAACAAGCCACTCAAGAAATGGGCACGGGAAATGGGCAAACATTTCACAAAGGAACAAGTCCAAATGGCAAACAAACATATGAAAAAATGCTCCAGTTCCCTGGCAATAAGGGAAATCCAAATTAAGACATCGATGAGGTACCACCTAACACCAGTAAGATTGGCCCACATAAACAAGAACACCAACGACGCTTGCTGGCGAGGATGTGGGGAAAAGGGAACCCTACTCCACTGCTGGTGGAGCTGCAAATTGGTACAGCCTTTATGGAAATCAGTCTGGAGAACACTCAAACAACTCAAAATCTGCATACCATATGACCCAGCAATAGCACTCCTAGGAATATATCCAAAACACCTGTTTCACGACAAACCAACATGCATCCCTATGTTCATAGCAGCACAATCAGTAATTGCAAAAACATGGAAGCAACCGAAATGCCCATCAGCAGAAGATTGGATAAGAAAGCTTTGGTTCATCTACTCCATGGAATACTACTCAGCTACTAAAAAAAACAAAACAAAATGCAGTTCTTTGTGGCTAAATGGGCCCAACTGGAAACTATAATGCTAAGGGAAATGAGCGAATCCCAAAAGGTTAGATACCACATGTTTGCCTTGATTTAACTTGTAATTTTTGTTTGGTTGTTGGTTATTTTTTGAGCCTGTCATTGATACTGTCTCAACCCAGATGTTTCGAAGAATTGAACTTGCATTATTTTTAACATATTGTTTACTCAATACTATGTCAATTAATTCCATAATGTTGTATATTGATGCTGATGTTTTGTTGGGGCTTTTAACTGACCAGAACTTTACTCTGTTAGCTCTACCTTCAGACCAGAAAAGGTCTCCCCAAGAGGCCACTGAACCTATCTGGACAATAAGACGCTGGACTTAATGCTAGGTATATGCTTGCAATGAAGGAATCTCAACTGAACTTGAACTGTGGTTATGCAGCAAGGTGGAGGAATCCACTATGGGGGGGAGGGGTATGGGAGAGGTGGGGGGATCCCAAGTGCCTATTAAACTGTATCACATAATACAATGTTAATAACAATAAAAAAAAGAAAGAAACCTAAGCAAAAAAAAAAAAAAAGAAAGAAAAAGAAAAGTAATACGCTATACAGAACAAAATGAGGAAAAAGGAAATTTATTTTGAGGAAAAATGATACATATTAATTTGACAGCTAGCATTAAAAATGTTTTTAGTGTCTGTGTATTTAAATTGTATTGTTTGAATTTGCTACCAAGAGGGTCTTTGATTCCCACCAATGAATAATGTGTGTTCTCATGAGTATGGTATCAATTATGTATTGAATCATCATCCACCCTGAGGTAGAGACTGCTGGGCCACTGATCCTGGAAAGAAACCAATTTCCACATGCTTCTAGGCTTTGGGTCACATGACACCAAGGTATCAACACATGACTTTGCTTTACGGACTTGCACTTCAAGAATGTGGGCACAGAGTAAACCAGTGTTGATGGGAAAGGAAGGACATGCTAAAATAGAAGTATGGGAGAATGCCAGCATTTGGGGGGAGATATTAGACATGCAGGAAAAAGATGAGTCATGAGTTGCACCTGGGGGAAAGAGAAATAGTTACACACACCCAGGTGAAACTGTTATAAAAGTACATGGGACTAAAGATTGTCATTAAATTGTTATCAATATGTCACTTACTTTTTCCTGTAGAAGGTCTATTCTGAAAGGACTTTGTATTTTCCTCTAGTCTTCCTGAAAAATAAGATGGTAAAAATAAAAATGAAGACATTTGTTATGGGAAGCAAATTTATGATAATCTGAACTTACTTAAAATGAAAACAGTGATGTAAGAGAAAAGATTGCCAGGGAACATTTACTCCTAGTTTTCTGATGGTTTCCTTAAAAGTATTATAGTAATTTGAATGCAAATATCACAGAGAATACATTCTAAAAATAATTCAATTTATTAAAATGCAAGTGCAAACTTTGAACTCTCAGATATACCAGTAAATACATTAAGATAAATCATTTATCCTGTTTTAAATTGTAATCCATATGAAATCTGTGCAAATAGAATGTATTATAAACATTCAAGAATGGTAAGTGTGGGGACTACCTTTTTACATTGTTATTGGTTGCTTTTTGATGGTATTTGGACTTTTATTACTTGGTTGGTTAATTATTATGTTCTTACATTAGAGTGGTGATGATCATTATTCTAATACCCAGGCTTTGTTGAGTGACCATAAAAATGAAAATGAACTGGAGATGCCTAACCATTTTTCTTACATGAAACCTCTGGTTAGATTTTTTTTTTTAAGGTGTAGTCACATCAAACCAATATGGCAGTATGCAACTTCTTAATTTTTATTTTGTAATTTTTATAAAGAGAACCAAATTCACATATTTGGTACATACATTTTCAAGGAGATACAGCTAGTTTCATCAGCCTTCACATACTCCTTCACATTTCCCCATTCTTCCCATATTTATATTTCTTTTAATTTTTTACAATAACATACCTTCAATCTATTTTACATCTCATATTTGTATCTTAGTGTTTAACATCCTAAAAAGATTCAGTGTTTATACAGATGGACAGAGGCCCTGATTTCTGACTTCAGCCTGGCCCAGCACGGATCACTGAGGCTTTTTAATGGAGTGAAGCAGTGATCTGAAGTGCTTTTTCAATCTCTATGTGCCTAACTCCCTTTCTTTCTCTCTCTTTCCTCTCTAACACTGATTTTAAAATAAACATTACAAAAGCAGTCTTAAAACAAACACCATATTATACAACAGAGTTGCAATTTGATTTCCAGAAGCTGAAGGAGAGGATTACAAATACGGAAATGAATTAGGTTGATCATAATGTATAAAGTTGCAATTAAACCAGAGGAGTAAATTATCACAGTCTGCAACAATGTAAATCTCAATGTTTCTTTCAAAGACATTTTTCTTTTTGCAAAGACATTGACTGCAATCCCTCAATAACAAGGGGCTTAATTCAAGACTATCCATAATAATCAACAAATGTTTGAACACTCAATACCATATTAGTGTAAATGCAAACTATAGTAACAATTGCATCATAAAATTGCATTTTGATTCCTATACATTTTCTGTTTTCTGTGTTAACTGACACACATTGGAATAGACATAAGATATTATTTTTTTAGAGTCTGGCTTGCTTAGCTAAAGATAATGATTTCTAATTGTATCCATTTAGAAAGAGAGAGATAGCATTTTATTATGTTTTAACTGCTCTAACCAAGGGGTTACTGGTAACTGTTTCATATGCTTATCTCATTCATGTTTGCAAATTTTGTGAGAGACATGTTTGGACTAAATGGTATGTCTATTTTCATATCTCTGATGAGATTGTTACTGGCTTCTATCGTGGTTGTGTAAGTTTACATACCCAACAAAAGTAGAGTAGTGTATATGTTTTCCCAACTCCTTGTCAATAACTTTTGTTTATCTTTTTAGTTTTTCAGTTTTTTTTTTTTAATTTTTGTAGTTTCCATTCTATGGGGTGAGGTGTGACTTCATTATGTTGTTTGTTTGTTTGCATTTTCCTCATGGTTAATTATCATTACCAACTTTCTATGTGTGTGTTGGCCAACAAATTTACCTTTGAAAAATGCTGTCCATGTCCTTTGTCCCTTTCTTTACTAGACTGTATGCTTTGTTGTTGTTGAGGGTCTTGAGTACTTCCTCTATCCTGCATGTAAAGCCTTCATCTTTTGCTTAGTTTTCAAATATTTTCTCCCCTTCAGCCAGTTTCCTCTTTTGCTTGTTGAGGTTTTCACTTGCAAGTGCAGAAGCCTCACATCTTGATGCAACTACATTTATCTATTTTGCTTTCATTACCTGTGTCTCTGTGATGTTTTTAAAAGATTTATTTATTTATTTTCACCTCAGAGAGTTACAAAAAGAGAAAGCAATGGAAGAAACTGTCTACTGATTGGTTCACTCCCCTAAATAACAATACCCAGAGCTGGGTGATCAAATGTTGGGACAGAAGCCTCTTTCAGGTCTCCCATGCGGGTACACGTGCCCAAGACCCAAACAGAAAGCAAAGACAGGAGTGTAAATCAGGTGAATCTGTCAAGAGATGAGCATCAAATAAACTAAGAAATAACCAGTGAGTAAAAAGCAGCAGAAAGCCTTAACAATTTCACTCTGAGGTTCTTCTAAAAACTAAAATGGAAAATTCAAGAAAATGTCAAAGAACAACACAAATGTAGTTAGAGTATCACGCTTGGGGAAATGAGATACATTCAGAATTGTAGCTATTGTATGCCTGCACAATGACTTGTGAAGAGTCATCATCATACAAGCGGGGAGAGAACGTGGTTCTGGATGCTAAAGGGTGACAGATAGTTAGAATAAGGAAAGAGGGGAATAAAGGGTACAAAGTTAACCTCAAGAAATAAGTTTTAGAATACATGGTGACCACAATTAAAAGGTAAATTTCAAAGTTCCTTTACATCACATATCTTTGATTCTTTTTTTGCAAGATAAAAATTGCAAATTGTTGAGGTGACAAATAATGAATCTGACTGAGTCCTGAAATGTGCACAAGAATGAATATACATTATACTCCATACATATCTGATTACTATTTGGTGATTAAAATTTCAAAATTTTAAGGAAAATCAGCAGTGAAAATTAGTAAACTTTTCCATTGCATAGGACAAAAGAATAAAATAAGTATAATTGGTGGAATAAATAGAAAAATAACAACAAATTGAGAATGAAATACAATTCTAGTGTAGAAAACTGAAAGAAGGACAAGAAAAGGAAAATTGTTAAAAGAATGTAGATGACATGAAAGAGAAAGTAGGATTTCATATCATACATTCTTATATAGATTAAAATATTCGAATAAGTCAACAAATCCAATATACCAAAACCACACACAGACACAGACACACACAAACACAAAACCCAACAACAACACACATGTGAATGGAGTAGTGCAAGGAATTATTGGAAGATATTTAAACACGATACATCTCCATTGTCTCTTCAGTGTTCTATCTTCCAGATACACAACAAAACAAAGTTAAAGGATACGTTGGGCATTCAGAGCAGTGGTAAATCTCAGTACCTTTCAAATTTAATAACTGAATAAAAATTTATAATATGTGATGGGAATTGTAGATGAAACTTTTGAAACCACTTGTGTGTGTTCACATATTGCTTTTCTGTATGGATTCTGTGTATAACATATTGTCTCAGTAGTAATCGATTGATGTTGCCATTTTAATTGTGCCATATTTCTCTGGAGATGGCAGACTGAATAAAATGTGTTTAAGTAAAACATAATTCTTTTAATTAGTGCAACATCTTAGTGTAGAAGACTTTCAAAATGGCATTATGAATATTTATTGGTTACTAATTGATACAGACATATATTTTGTAATGTCCAATCAGGTAAATATGTGTATATTCAAAAACATTCAGCATTTCTTTATGATGAAACATTAAAATTCCTATGTTCCCACTGTTTTAGACTTGAGAAATGTACACTATGGAGGGGAAGAATGGAGAGCCAAGAACTGGCTTCTAGGAGAAGAGAACTGGCCAGGTAAAAACACCACAGAAGCAATCATTTGAAAATGAAATGAGGTTAGTGGCTGTCAGATTTGACCATCATTTCTCTGAAGTCTATGTGAGGTAAGATGGAAAAATACTTGTGATGAAAAGCAAGGTAAAGAAATCCCAGAATATAATACAGGTACACATCACAGTTCAAAAATAATATACTATGAAGAATGAGATTAGGAAATATGGAAATTATTTTGAGAAAAAAATGATACAAAATGGTTTTGACAATCAGTCTTTAACAATATTTTAGTGTCTGTGTGTTGAATTTTTGTTACAATCCTCTAACACAAGGGTATCTCATTAACACCAAAGAAATGTTGTGGATTCTCATGATCAGATCAAGGTAGCAATCATGTATGGAGTCATCATCCCCCCTGAGGTAGAGACTGCTGGGCCACTGATCCTGGAGAGAACCCAAGGTCAGATGCTCCTAGTCTCCAGGTCACATGGACATCAGGGTATGAACACATGCCTTTGCTTTATGGACTTGCATTTCCAGAATGTGGGCACAGAATAAACTGATGTTAATGGGAAAGGAAGGACATGGCTGAACAAGAAGCAAGTGGAATAATGAAATGGGTTAGGGGAATTATTGAGAGAAGTTAATATGGGAGAATAACAGTAGTACAGCAGGGAGAGTAGACATGCAGAAAGAAGGGTGAGTCATGAGAGACACATGGGGGAAGGAGAAGCCAATGTTTACACCCATTCTAAATCTTTCATTCTAAACCAGCATGGCAGTATAGTTATAGATATGTCCCTGAAGATCATCTGAAAAGTGAGATGGAAAGACAAAATTAAGGCACTTGCCATGTGAGATAATGTTTCAGAAAATTTGAATTTATTGAGAATGCAAAGGGAAAAGCTTGCCAGGGAACATTTACCATTATTTTTCAGATGGATTCCAAAAAACATTTTATTGAAAAGTCAATGGGAATATCACAGTGAAAAATTTTAAAAAATAATCCAATTTATCAAAAATGCATATGGCCAATAGAACTCTTCAATACATACAGCGATACACAGAAGTAATTAGTCTATGTGATTCTAAGTCATCATCCGCATTATATGAAATTTGGGGGAATGCAATGTATTTTTAAATGTTTTAGAATGGTACGTTCGGGGATTACACATTTAAATATTTATTGGTTATCTTGATGAGATCAGAGACACAGTAGCTATTCAGGAGGAGGTGAGTCATGAGAGGCACATGGAGGGAGAGGGCAGAATTGTTACCACACACCCAGAGAGCAGTCAATCTGAAATGAAACGGGAGTAAAGATTGTCAGGGAATTGTAACCAATATGTCACTTACTTGTTGCTTCAGTTGATTGGCTCTGAACCTGCGTATATTGCTCTGGTTTTCCTGAAAGAGAAGTTGAAAAAATTAAAATGATGACATTTGCTGAGAGAAGCATAATTTAACCTAATCTGACTTAAAATGAAAATTGCTGTAATAAAAAGAATTGCCAGGGAACATTTGCCTATAGTTTTTTGACAGTTTTCTTAAAATTATTATAAATATGTCAATGAAAATATTAAATAGAATAAGTTTAAAACATTCAAGTTATCAAAAATGCAAATGCAAAAAGTGGACAATCAGATATACATATCAACAAAGATAAGTAATTATTTTTATGTATTTTGTTGCACATGTGTATATGTCTAGAAATAAATATGTTTTGATTTATGGACTTGCATTTCCAGAATGTGGACACAGAATAAACCGATTCTAATGGGAAAGGAAAGACATGGCTGAACAAGAAGCAAGTGGAATGATGAAACAGAGGGGAAAAGAAGTGGGGAGAAGTTAATATGGGAGAATCCCAGGGTAGAGCAGAGAGAGTAGAGATGCAGGAGAAGGTGAGTCATGAGTGGCGCATGGGGAGAAGGTAGAAATGTTGCCACACACCCGGGGAGCAGTCATTCTAAAGTGTCGTGGGAGTAAAGACGGTCAGTGAGTTGTAACCAATATTCCACTTACTTTTTTCTGCAGTTAATTGGTTCTGAACAGGCCAGGCTGATTGCACTGCTTTTCCTGAGAAATAAGTTGGAAAAATAAAAATGAAGTCATTTGTTCTGCAAAGCATAATTTAACCTAATCTGAACCTAAAATCAAACCTGACAGAGAAAAAGGGCTGTCAGAGAACAGTTACTCTAGCTTTCTCATAGTTTTCTTAAAACTTTTTATAGAAATGTCGATAAATGTCACAGAAAAAGTGAAAAAATAATAAATTTGTCCAAAATGCAAATGCAAGCTTAGAACTCTCAAATGTACCTACAGTTAAATAATATATTTTGTTTTCAATCATGCTCTACTTTATATGAAACTTGTGAAAATGGAGTGTATTATAAATCTTTAGAAAATGGGACACTGGCGATAAGATTTAAAATTGTTGGTGTTTCCTGTTTGATGGAATTTGGACTTTCACTACATGATTAATTGACCATTACATTCTTTGATTCCAGGACATTAGAGTGAGAATGATTCTTGTTTAACAGTCATGCTTTTTTGAGTGATCATATAAATGAGCTGGAGATGCCTAAACCACGGGTCTTATAAGAACTCCATTATTAGATCTGTCTCAGAGAGTAGTCACACTCAAATCAGTATACCAATATATCAATACAACTGAAAGCATATTAAATGACTTCTATAAAAAAATGATAAACATGCATGATAAATACACTTCTAAGAAGACAATATTAGTTGCCTGCAAACTTTGCACCCTTCCTCCAAGTTCCCATCTTCCTCCCTTCCTTACGTGGCATTTAAGGTGTTGCTCTAACACTCCTATAATGTGTTCCATAATCACAAGTTTGCATCTCTCTGTTGAGCATCAGCAGAAAGAGCCAGCATTAATAAGGAATACAGATGCAGAGCCTCAAAGAAGAAAAAGCAATGGATAGAAATGGGAGAGAAACTGAAGGGAGAGACCATCATATTGAGGTCTGGCATCAACCCAACTGGTAAAGTCAGCATTCAAGGAAAAGCGCGGACCTTGCAGAGCTTAAGGCAAGTGGAGTGAAAGCATGCAGGTATACAGTTGTCATGCTTGTTTGCTTATGTCCGTTTCTGGTAAGATGACGCTGAAGGATAAATTGACATTACTAAGTGATCTTGCTTTCCCTAGGATAAAGCCTGTGTTCCATAGTTCCAAAAGAGGTACTCTTTCACAATCAACATGTCCTGTCACAGAATGTTCATAAGAAAGAAAATGTACCACATTTGGAAGAGGCAGTTGTGTCAGGTAAGATCAGGTAAGTGCTTGTTCATACTGCACTACCACGATCAAAAGCAGCGCTACACTGAGGCTAAAATTAGTTTTTGAGCGATGATGAATAGCTGTGCGCATACTTTAAAAGACTCACAGAAAGAGGAGTTTACTTAGCCCTTCTAGGGTCGATTCTCTTCTGTATAAGGTTTGGATCAAGATTATCTGCACAGAAATGCGTGCACTAAATGAGGCATGACCGGAAATTTGTGCTCAATGAAATTTTGTAGAGAAGAACTCTATGAGAAAAGAAAATCTTTATCCTTGTGATATATTTCAAGAACATATAAGGAGTCTCAAAATCAAAATGAAAATGTAATCCAGTTCAGAATGGCCAAACATGTAAACAACATTTCTTAAAGAATGAGATACACAGGGCTGAAGGACATTCGAAAACACATGCTCAGGAACATTAGTCAACAGAGAAGTTCAAGGAAACACCACATTATGGTTTGGTTGATGGATATCAAAACAAAGCAAAACGGATCAAGTTACCAGTGTCAGTCTGAAGTACTCCTGCAAAACAAAATGAAAATCTCATGTAAATATCAAGATATGACAAGGGAGTTTTGCACACTCAGTGTGATAATAAATTTGGTTAAGAATTGCAAAGGCGCTAATTTTCACAAGTGAAATACTGCAAATATATTACGTTCGTTGTTTTGAATCCTGGCTATTCAACCTCAGTGCTACCAAGAAAGTTGCCATCTAAAAACACCTTTGTATGCTGTGCATATAAAACTTCGTTGTTAGAATTCTCTAACGAAATGAATGATGTTTGCTCTTGATATCACTGCAGGAAGTATGTATTGTGTGGACATCCACCCTAGACAGCCCAGGTCCATCCACAATAGCCCGACTTGACACCAGGAGGCTATATCAGAAACAAGAAGCATCTTTTGCGTCTCTCACATGGGTGCAGGGATCCAAGGACATGAGCGCTCTTCTGCAGCTTCCCCAAGCCACAAACAGCAAACGGATCAGAACTGCAGCATTCAGAACATAAGCTGGCATCCTTATGGATGCCAGTGCACAGGCAGAAGCTCAGCCAATTTGGCAATTTAACCGGCCCTGATTTCTTTTTTTGGTGCTGTGTGGGGGGAAGCTGGATGGATTGTGTGATTTTGCACTTTGTATTACTATATGTTTGTTTTTTTTAAGTGTTTAGATGCACATACTAATTCTAAAAATATATATTTGTATTGATTTTAAAGAAATCTCTCATGCTCTGTTAAACTACATTTCTGATTATTTCACTGTGTTGTGATTTTCAAAAACATATTTTTTCTCCATGAAAGACCAATGACCGAACATATATGTGTAAAGGATAACGTCATTTTTGTCAAGATCCTAGTTTTCTGTCAAGCCTTAAAATTTTGAATGGTCTATTATGTGCACTAATTTTCCTTTAATTTTGATTTTCTGATAAAACTCCAAAATCAAGTAAATTTCCTAGAAATTTCACGTTTGTTGGTTTCTATGTGTGTGTCTCTGTGTCTGTGTATACTAATATACACATATACACAAATATATAAAGAAAACAGTGGGCTATTTGTTTAACTATAATATTATAAAAATCTTAATGAAAGTGCAGATAATACAATATTATTCGCAAAGAAATGACATGGTTTGTAAAAATGAGAATTGAGATAATATGTCTCGAAAAAGAAATAGAGAAAACGTTTTACAGAAAATAGAAATAACAGAAAGGGGGGACTTTGGAAGAGAGGTAGAGAGCAGATATCTGAAGGATGGAGAATAAAGATCATCCACCCTCAGGAACAGACATTTGGTACACTGGTCCTGGAAAGAACCCAAGTTTGGATACTCTTAAACTTCAGGTTACATGGACACCATGGTATCAATGCATCACTTTGCTTTATGTATTTGCGCTTGAAGAATTAACCAGTGTTAATGGGAAAGGAAAGACATAGCTGAAACAGAAGCAAGTGGAATGATGAATATGGAGGGAAAAAGAAAAAGACAGAAGTTAATATGGGAGAATCCCAGTGTTACTGGTAGACAGTAGACATCCAGTAGAGGAATGAGTCATGAGATGCACATGCCAGAAGGAAGAGGAAATGTTGACACACCGAGTGTAGTCATTCTAAACCAACATGCGGTTAAAGACTGTCAGGGAATAGTTACCATCATGTCGCTCAATAATTTCTGAAAAATAAGAGGGAGAAACAAAAGTAAGGCGCTTGCCATGGGAAGCAATATTTCAGAATATTTGAACTTATTGACAATGCCAACAGTGATGTAAAAGAAAAGATTCCAAGGAACATGTACCACCAATTTTCAAATGGTTTCCTAAAAATTGCTTTACAAAGGTCAATGTAAGTATCACAGGAAACAAATTAAAAAAAAAAACTGACCAGAAATGCTTATGTAAGCATAGAACTCTTTATATACAAGCCAATAGACAAATGTAAATAGTGTATTTTGTTTTAAGTCATAGTCTACATTGTATGAAAAAGTGGCATGTATTTAGAAACATTATAGAATGGGCCATTGGGGCATTATATATTTAAATTGCCATTCATTGCTCTTGGGAGTATTTGAACTTTTATTACACGGTAAGTTAATTTTTACATTCTGACTCCAGTACATTAGAGTGGTGATGATCCATATTGTCATAGCCATGTTTTGTTGGGTGACCATACAAGTGAGCTGGAGATGCCTAAACCGTGGTTCTTGCAAGACGCACAGCATTAGATTCATCTCAGAGTGTAGTCACACTCAAATCATTATACCAATATGCAAATTTTCACTGAAGTTATATTAAGTAATTTATACAGAGATGATAAGCATATTTGATATATACCCTTTTCAGAAGACAAAGCTAACTTATTCCCACTTTCCCACACTCCCTCCAATTTCCCCTCTTTCTCCGTTCATTATATGCCTTTCAAGTTTTTGCTCTAACATTCTTTCAATTTATCTTATATTCAAAAGTTTGTGTCTCTATGCTGAGCATCAGCAGAAAGAGCCAGTGTTTATAAGCAATAAAGATTTAGAACCTCAAAGAAGAAAAAGCAATGGATAGAACTGGGGAAACTGAAGGGAGAGAACATCAAATGAGGTCTAGCAGCCAAACTGGAAAGGGGAATGTCAGCCTTCAAGGAAAAGGGTGGATCTTGCAAATCAAGAGGGAAAGGGGTGTCAAAGCATGCAGGTGTATATTTCTCAGAGTGTGTTTCCTAAGTCATTTTTTGGGTAAGATAGTGCTGAAAGATAAATTAAAATTACAAAGTGATCTGGAATTCCCTAGGAGAAATTGCAGGTTCATTGTTCCCAAAGGAATAGCAAATTTACAACTAATATTTCATATAATAATACAATCATAGCAGAGTTTTTTTTTCCCACATTTTTAAAGAGCCAGGGGTATCAGCTACGATTAGGTAAAAATGCTCATAGTGCCCCAGCATGATCAAATGTAGCGCTATGCAGACTCTAAAATTTCCCGTGTGCGATGATGAATAGTTGTGGGCATATTTTGAAAGACTGACAGAAAGCAGAATTTCCTCAGCCCTGTTAGTGTCTGTTCTCTTCTGGTTAAGGATTAGATCAAGATCATCTGCACAGAGTGGATGCAGTGAGTGACACAGGACAGAGAATCTGTGTTAAGAGAAATATGAAGAAGAATCAACATTTATCTTCTGTTATATGTCCAGAAATTTAAGACTCTCAAAAACTCACAAACTAGTAATCCAGTAAAGAATGGGCAACACACATGAAGGGCATTTTTTAAAGGCTGAGACACACAGGACTGAAAGACACTTGAAAACACATGTTCTCTATCACTGGTCAACAGAGAAATGCAAGGAAATACCAAATAGTGGTTTGAGGAAGAAATATCAAAACAAAGCCAAACTGACCGATGACTTTACCGGTGTCAGTCTGATGTAACTCTGAAAAACAAAATGCAAAACTCATGTAAATATCAAGATACAATGAGCATGTAGTCCGAGTTTGATATACACAGTGTGATAATAATTTTGTTGAGAACTGCAAAGGTTGTAACTTTTACAAGTAAAATAAAGATATTTCTAAATTGGTATAGGTTTGAGTCCTGGCTGTTTAACTTCAGATTTAGGTATAAGGTTGACATTTTAAAACAGCATTTCGCATTTTACTATAATGTTTGTAACAAAACTGAGTTATGACATGTTCTTGACAGAATTCTCTAAAAATACTGTCTTTGATTCCCAGTGAAACCAAATGAATAATGTTGGTTCTCATTATTACTGTGAGTCATTGTCATCCAGCCTAATTAGCCCAAGTCAACGCACTATATCCCGACTTGACACTGGAAGCTGGGAACTGGAAATGGTTTGCATTTTTGGGGATATTTTGGGGATCCAAGGACATGAGCCCTCTTCTGCAGCTTTCCCAAGCCACAGGCAGCGAGCTGGATCAGAAGTGGAGCACCCAGAATACAAGCTGGCAAGTATGTGGGATTTATTGCAAGGGCAGATTCTCAGCCATATTGGACAAGTCACTGGCCCTGGTTCTTAGTTTTTTTTTTTTTTTTTAAAGACTGTGTTTTGGTGGTTCTCTTCAAGCTAGTTTGTTTTTTATGTATTTAAATGCACCTACACATATATCTAAAGAAATACTTATATTGATTGAAAAGAAATTAGTTTTGCTCTGTTTCTGGTTATTTCACTGTTTGTTCTGAGACCTTCAGACACGATTCTCCATGAAGGAAGAGTATAGTCTTCCAGAAATGCAATACTCATAGTATGATTTTTCTGATGCAAAAAATAGTGTTTTGTTAAGTGAAATCCATTCCAGGAAGAAAACTGGCATATTTAATGAACTCTAACGAAAGAAAATGCATGTGGAAACTCACCCTTACAAGATTATATTTTTTTGTCATAACTTAAAGATTAGCAAGGTCTTATACACTTTGAAATGTCAGTTATAATCGGAATATGTGGTAAAACTCTGAAATCATGACAGCTTCCCAGAAATTTTATATATATACACACTCATGAAAGTATGAGCCCATTTTCTTAACCATCATATCACTGAAATTTCAATGAAACTCACAAACATGTGAAATGCAGACGTTACAACGTTTCTAATAAGAAAAGACATGGTTTGAAAACAATGGAAAGGAGAGAAAAGATAAGGAAAAACAGAGAGGACATAATGCAGGAAACAGACATAACAGAAAAAGGGGGTGGTTGGCCAAAGAAGAGCAGATTGGCTATCAATTAACTGGAGAGCTAAAAATTAATATCTAGGAGAAGAGAACTGGACAGGTAGAGAAACCAAGGAAGCAATCATTTGAAACTGAAATGAGGGCACGGCGTGATAGCGTAGTGGTTAAAGTCCTTGCCTTGCACACACCAAGATGACCTATGGGTGCCTATACTAATCCTGGCAGGTCCGCTTTCTATCCAGCTCCCTGCTTGTGGCCTGGGAAAGCAGTTGAGGACGGCCCAAAGCCTTGGGAACCTGCACCCGCATGGGAGACCTGGGAAAAGCTCCAAGCTCCTGGATTCAGATTGGCTCAGCTCTGGCCATTGCGGCTGCTGGGGAATGAATGTCTGATGGAAGATCTTCCTCTTTAACTCTCCTCCTTTATGTATATGTGACTTCGCAATAAAAATAAATAAATCGTTAAAAACAGGGAAATGAGTTAAATGGCTGTCAGAATTCACCAGCATACCTCTGAAGTCTATGTGAGGTAACATGGAAAAATCCTTGTTATGGGAAGAAAGATGAAGATGCTCCCAGCTAATGGTACAGATACATGTGCATGCACACACACCATGGTGCAAAAATAATATGCTATCAAGAATGAGATTAGGAAATAAGGAAATTTGTTTTGAGGAAAAAATAATAGTTAGCATTTTAAAATATTTTAGTGTCTGTGTATTGAATTTTTGTTACAATCCTCTAACACAAGACTCTCTATTTAACACCAAAGGAATGATGTGGATTCTCATGATCAGATCGAGGTAGCAATCATGTGTTGAATCATCATCCCCCCTGAGGTAGAGACTGCTGGGCCACTGATCCTGGAGAGAACCCAAGGTCAGATGCTCCTAGTCTCCAGGTCACATGGACACCAGGGTATGAACACATGCCTTTGCTTTATGGACTTGCATTTCCAGAATGTGGGCACAGAATAAACTGATGTTAATGGGAAAGGAAGGACATGGCTGAACAAGAAGCAAGTGGAATGATGAAACAGAGGGGAAAAGAAATGGAGAGAAGTTAATATGGAAGAATCCCAGAGGTACGGCAGGGAGAGTAGAGATGCAGGAGAAAGGGGAGTCATGAGAGGCGCATGGGGGAAGGAGAAGCCAATGTTTACAGCCATTCTAAACCTTTCATTCAGACCAGCACGGGAGGTGAGACTGTCAGAGAAGAGTTACCATTACCTCGCTGAAAACCATCTGAAAAATAAAATGGAAAGAAAATTTATGTTTATTCAGAATGCAAAGAGAAAAGGTTGCCAGGGAACATTTACCATTAGTTTTCAGATGGATTTCTAAAAATTGTTTTAGAAAAGTCTATGTAATGAACACAGAATAAATTTAAAAAATAATCCCATTATCAAAATGCATATATAAATGTAAAACTCCTGGATATACATGCCAATAGACAAATGTAAATAGTGTAATTTATTTTAAGTCATCATCTACATTAAATTAAATTAGTCAAAATGGGATATATTTAGAAAAGTTATAGAATGGGATGTTGTGGAATTACATTTTAAATTATTACTAGCTCCTATTTGATGGTACTTGGAGCTTTATTACATGTTGGGTTAAATATTACGTTCTTCTCACTCCATCACATTAGAGTCCCTTTCATTATAGTAATAGTTATGCTCTCATAAAGTCCAAAAAATGTGCTGAAAATGCCTAAACCACTATAATTACAGAAAAACCATCATTAGATTTGTCTCACATTATAATCACACACAAATCAATATTACAATATGCAACTATTCAGCTAAGCAGTTTTAAAAAATTCATGCAATAAAACAAAAATCTTATTTGATATACAACCTTGAAGAAGATAAAGCTAGTTTCCTCCCACCTTTCCACATTCCCTCCAATTTCCTCCTTCCTTTTATGTCTGTCAATAATTTCCTCTAAAATTCTTGCAACTTATATTACAATCAATAGTTTGTATCCCTATATTGAGCATCAAATAAAAGGCCAGTATTAATAAGGAATAACATATTGAACCTCAAAGAAGAGAAAAACAATGGATTGAAAAAAACATGGAGAAACTTAAGAGAGAGAACAAAATTTGGATGTTTAGCTGCCAAACAGGAAAAGGGAAAGTCAGCATTCAAGGAAAAGTGAGGACCTTGCAAATCAAGAGGAAAGGGGTGTCAAAGCATGCAGGGGTGCAGTTATTACAGAATATTTGCCAATGTAATTTTTTGATAAGATGCCTCTGAATGATAAATCAACATTACTAGTGATCCTGCTTTCTCCAGGAACAAATCCTGGGTTCCTCTTTCCAAATGAAGAGCAGTTTGCAATAATGTTTCTCATCATAAAACATTAGTAACAACTAGTATTTACCAATTTGGAAAGAGCCAAGTTTTTCAGGCAGGATCAGGTAGGAATACTCACTCATACTGCCCTACCATGATCAAATGTAATGACACACTGAACTTAAAATTTTCCCTTGGTGATTAATGAACACCTGTGGACATATTTTAGACTCAGAGAAAAGGGAAGAAAATTAGCCTTTCTACAGTCTGTTGTCTTCTGGCTAAGCAGTGGATCAAGATCATCTGCACAGAAACAGATGTGCTAAATTATGTGAAACAGGGAAGTAGTTTTCCATGTGATTTTGGAGGAGAGAAATCTATTAGAATTAACTTTATCCTTCTGATATATTGTAAGTACGTATCAGCAGTCTCAAAATCTAAAACTTGTAATCCAATTAAGAGTGGGCAATACATATGAACAACACATTGTAAATGATGAGATACGCATGGCTGAGAGATACTTGAAAACATGCCCACAATCACTAGTCAACAGAGAAATGCAAAGAAACACCAAATCATGGTTTGCAGAAGAGATATCAAAACAAAGGAAAACTGACCGAAGATTTTACCAGCGCCAGCCTGAAGTACTTCTGAAAAACAAAATGGAAAAGGCACGTAACTATCAAGATACAATGTGGGCAATGAGTTTTGTATAAGAAGCATGTAAATAACTTATGTCAAGAATTTTAAAGGTTGTTATTTTCAAACATGAAATTCTACACATCCTATATGCTTTTTGGTGGAGTCCTGGCTATTCAACTCCAGGGCTAGCTACAAGTTTACCATTTAAATACATTTGTGTGTGCTGTGTATGTAAAATCTTATTGCTAGACTCCTCTAACAATTGTGTCCTTGATTCCCACCAAATGAATGATGTAGGGTTTCATCATCATGGTAGAAAAGATGTATTGAGTTGTTTTCCACCCTAGATAGCCCAAGTCCACCCTCAATAGCCCGATTTGACACAAGAAGCCAGGAAGCAGGATCCAGGAGCATCTTTTGATTCTCCAATATGGGTGTATAGAGATCCAAGTACATGAGCCCTCTTCTGCAGCTTTCTCCAGCCACAAGCAGGGAGCTGGATTAGAAGCAGAGCATCCAGAATACAACGCGGCACCCTTGTGGGATGCCAGTGCACAAGCAGAAGCTCATGCACCAGCCCTGATTCTTAAATTTTTAAAAGTCTGTGAAAGTAAAAATTAAGAAAAGAAGAATGCTGTGATTTGGTGCTTCTTGTACTTTGGAGACTTTGGAGCACTTCAAGGTTTTTTGTTTTGTTTTGTTTTGTTTTGTTTTAAGTTTTTAGAATCACATATATATGTCTAAAAGTAAATATTTATATTGATTTTAAAGAAATCAATTTTGTTCTATTAACCTATGTAGTTGACTATTTACTGTCTATTCAGGGACCTTCAGAAACTTTTCTCCATGAAGGAATCGTCTTCCTGTCTTTCAGAAGTGAAATGAGTCATGGTGTGAATTTATTGATGGAAAAAAATTTTCTGTCACATGATATCCAACCCAGGAAGAAAACGTGCATATTTAATAAAATATAATAAATTTTAAAGACATGTAAAATTGTCCTTGATCATGTTTTATTTTTATGTCATGCCTTCAAAATTTGGGAGTTCTAATATGCATAGTAATGGCCATGTATAATTGAAATCTCTGGTAAAAGTCCTAAATCAAGAATTTTTAACACATTATATACACTCCATGGAATGTATGTGTGTATTTACTGAAACCTCCCATATGCTTGAAATGCAGAAGATACAATATTTTTATCAAAGAAAGCACATTTATGAAAAATTAGATAGAAAAAATGATAAAGAAATGAAGCGAACATAACAAGAAAATGATATAAAAGGAACGGTGTGATATAGGAAGATATGTATAGTTGACATCTGAAGAACTCAGAGATAAGAGTTGGCATCTAGGGGAAGAGAATTTCAAAGTAACAAAACTGTGAAGTCAATGATTTTTAAGTAAAATTAGGTAAATGGCTATCAGTATTGACCACCATTTCTCTGAAATCTATTTGAATATAAGAAGGAAAATCTGTTTAAAGAAAGCAATGTGAAGACCAGCTTATGATACAGGTGCACATACATACATACACACACCATGGTGGTTAAGTAGCATGCTATACAGAATGAAATGAGGAAATAAGGAAATTTACTTTGGAGTAAAAAAAAAAATAGTGGCAATATTACTTTTGATAGTACACATTTTAAAATATTTTAGTTTGGGCCTGGCGTGGTAGCCTGGTGGCTCTAGTCCTCGCCTTGAACTTGCCGGGATCCCATATGGGCGCCAGTTCTAATCCCGGAACCTCCAGTTTCCATCCAGTTCCCTGCCTGTGGCCTGGGAAACCAATGGAGGAAGGCCCAAGGCATTGAGATGCTGGAAGAGGTCCTTGACTTCTGACTTTGAATTGTAGCAGCACCGGCTGTTGCTGTCACTTGGGGAGTGAGTCATTTGACAGAGATTCTTCCTCTCTGTCTCTCCTCCTCTGTGTATATATCACTTTCCAGTTAAAGAAATAAATAAATCTTTTAAAAATTTTTAGTGTCTGTGTATTTACATTTTATTGTTAGAGTTAGCTAACAGGAGTTTGATTCCAACCAAAGGAATGATGTGGATTCTCATGATCTGATCATGGTAGCAATTATGCATTAAGTCATCATCTACCCTGAAGTAGAATCTGCTAGGCCATTGATCCTGGAAACAGCCCCAGGTCAGACACCTCTAGGCTTGTGGTCACATGGACACAAATGAATCAACACATCACTTTGCTTTATGGACTGGCACTTGAAGAATCAGATCACAGGGATCTGGAGTAATAGCCTAGTGGCTAATGTCCTAGCCTTGCTCCCACAGGGATCCAGCATGGACGCTGGTTCTTCTACCAGCAGCCCTGTTTCCCATCAAGCTCCTTGCTTGTAGCCAAAGCCCTGAGACCTTGCATCGGCATGGGAGACCTGAAGAGGTTCCTAGCTCCTGATTTTGGATGGGCTCAGCTCTGGTGGTTTTGGTCACTTGGGGAGTGAATCAGCGGTCAGAAGTTATTCCTCTCTGTTTCTCCTTCTATCTGACTATCTGACTGTACAATTAAAAATGATTTAAAAAAAACATTAATAACAAACAGAATTTGGGCAGAGAATAAACCATTGTTAATGGGAAATAAAAGGCATGGCTAAAGAAGAAGCAAGTAAACACTGGCAGGAAATAGTTACCATTTCCTCGGTCAAGATCATCTGAAAAATAAGAAGAAAAAACAAAAATTAAGGCACTTGCCATGTGGAGCAATGTTTCAGAAAATTGGAACTTATTGACAATGCAAAGAGAAAAGGTTGCAAGCAAACATTTAGCATTAGTTTTCAGATGCATTCCTGAATATTGCTTTACAAAGGTTGATGTAAATATCACAGAAAACACATTTAAAAATCATCAAATTTATGAAAAATGCATATTTTTAAAACTTAGAACACTTGGATATACATATACAAATTTAAGTAGTGTATTTAGTTTTCATAGTCTATATTAAATTAAATATGTGAAAATGTAATATTTCTATATACATTTTAGAATGGGACATTGGAAAATTACATCTTTTAAATGTTACAGATTCCTCTGTGATGTCATTTGGATGTTGTTATTTGGCTGATTAATTATCACACTGTTTGATTCCAGCATATTGCAGGGAATATGAACATTATTATAGTAACCATGCTTTGTCGAGTGATCATACAAGAGAGCTGGATTTGCATAAACCATACTTCTTACAGAAAATTAAGCATTAAATTTGTCTCAAAGTGTAGTCACACTCAATCAGTATAATGATATTCAGTCATTCACATAAATCATATTAAATCATTTATATAAAAGACAATAAACACATTTGATATAGCTTGATTCTTCCCACCTTTCCACACTTCCACCAATTCCTCTGATTCCTCCCTTCCTTACTTGCCTTTCAAGTTTTTGCTCTAACATTCTTACAATTTGTTTATAATCACAAGTGTGCATTTCTCTGTTCAGCATCAGCAGAGAGAGCCAGTGTTTATAAGGAAGAAAGATGTAGAACCTCGAAGAGGAAAAAGCAGTGTATAAAACTGGTGGATAAACTGAAGGGAGAGAACATCATATGGACTTCTAATAGCCAAACTGGAAAATGAAAAGTCAGCATTGAAGGAAAAGTGTGAATCTTGCAAATCAAGATGAAAGGGGTGTCAAAGCATGCAGTTGTACAGTTATTATCGAATATTTGCCAATGTAATTTTTTAAAAAGATGTCTCTGAAATAAAAATTTAAAAGGTATTTAGTGATCTTGCTTTCTCTTGGAACAAATCCTATGTTCCACTTTCCAAATGAAGAGCAGTTTAACAGTTAATATTTCATGGCATAAAATGTTCATAACAAAGATAATTTACCACTTGTGGAAAGAGGCAAATCTGTCAGGTAAGATCAGATAAGTATACTCATTTTTGCTGCCCTATCATGATCAAATGCATCACTATATTAGCCTAAAATTGTATCTTCAGTGATGATGAATAGTTGTGGGCATATTTTAGACTCAAAGAAAGAGGAAGAAAATTAGCCTTTTTACAGTCTGTTGTCTCCTGGCTAAGCATTGGATCAAGATCTTCTGCACAGAAACTGATGTGCTGAATTATGCGTAACAGGGAATTCATTTCCCATGTAATTTTGGAGGAGAGAAGTCTGTTAGAATTAACTTTATTCTTCTGATATATTGTTAGTATATATTAGCAGTCTCAAAATCTAAAACTTGTAATCCAATTAAGAATGGGCAATATGAATAACAATTTTTAAAGGTGAGGTACACAGGCCTGAGAGATACTTGAAAACATGCCCACAATCGCTAGTCAACAAAGAAATACAAAGAAACACCAAATCATGGTTTGCAGAATAGATATCAAAACAAAGAAAACTGACCGAAGAATTTACCAGGGCCATACTGAAGTACTTCTGAAAAACAAAATGGAAAAGGCACATAACTATCCAGATACAATGTGGACATAGAGCTATTTTTTAACATTTCATTATTATTATTACCATTTTATGATACGGTTTCATAGTCTCCTGGTATTTTCCTTTTTCCAGCCCCAATTCCCACTTCCACAGCTAGTTTCTCTATATCATTACTAAAGTATAGCTCTTCATACACAGTCATAAGTCCATCATTGCGGGAATGTATAATGGCAGAGAGTCCAGCATCCTAATGCCAAGGAATAGTAAACAGTTTCATTGTAAGTCCATCTTTGTGTGGAAGCAGAAATGCATCTATACTGCATCCTCATATCTGGATTTGTTAGTCTCCATTCACAGATACTGTAAATCTGCTCAAATGAAAAGTCATAAAACAAAGTCAATTCAGGAAGAAAAAAGAAATTAACAACACCACGAAGTTACGTGTAGCTGAAGAAATGATTATCAAGAACCTTCTTGCAAAAATGATGCTACTGAATGACCTATGAGTCATTGAAGAATTTGTTCGGAAGAAAATGTTTTTGAAGAGGTAAGATTAACAGAAAACAATGAAACCCATGTGATAGAGTTTCCGCTGATTTTTGTTGGTGAAATCTGTCTCTTCTAGACAACAAACAGATGTGTTTTGTTTTTTAATCCAGTCCATTAACCTATGACATTTGATTGAGCTTAAGCCATTTACATTCAGGGTTAATATGTATGGGTGGTACTTTGGTCCTGTCATTTTAGGAATGGGTTGTTCATTGGTTTGGTGTTCTGTTGTCA
This sequence comes from Ochotona curzoniae, assembly GCF_017591425.1. Lineage (NCBI taxonomy): Eukaryota > Metazoa > Chordata > Mammalia > Lagomorpha > Ochotonidae > Ochotona > Ochotona curzoniae. The sequence continues at coordinate 96,718 of NW_024467112.1, forward strand.
TTTTACTGGGATGTTCTTCCCATTTGCCTTTGGGTTTGTTTGGCGCTATTCCTCTTCTCTGTCAAGAGAACATCTTGAAGTATCATCTGTAGGGCAGGTTTGGAAGAGGCAAATTCTTTTAAATTCTCTTTACTGTGTAGCTATTTTGTTTTATTTTCAAAGACAAAAGAAAACTTTGCTTAATATGTTATCCTAGGCCGACAATTTTTTTTTCTTTTAGAATCTGGAATATGTCACTCCATTCTCTTCTGGCCTGTAGAGTTTCCTGTGAGAGATCTCTCATGAGTTTAATTGGCATCCCTTTATATGTCAATTAATTTTTTCACAAGCACATTTAAGGACCTTTTCCTTATGTTAGATTCAAGAGAGCTTGATGATCATGTGTTTTGGTGAAGATCGTTTTTGATCAAGCGTGTTGGGATTTCTGTGCCCCTCCTGGATGTTGTTTCCCAATTCTTTTTCTAGATTAGGGAAATTTTCTTTGATTATTTCATTAAATATATTTGTAAAACCAGTTTCTCTTTCTACACCTTCTGGGATTCCCATAACTCTTATATTAGGCCTCTTAATAGTGTCTTTCAATTCTTGAATATTTGTTTTGGCCTGATGCAGCTCTGCTTTCAGCTTTTTGTTTGCTTCCCCCTGATGACTGGAAATATCTTCCAATTGTGAGATTCTTTCCTCTGCTTGCTTCATTCTATTTTGGAGTCTCTCCACTGTACTTTTAATTTGCTCTACTGTGTTCTTAATTTCTGATACGTCAGCCTTGATTTGCTTTATTGCTGCTATTTCTTGAGTAACACATACCTTAATTTCTTTGAACTGTTGTATGTGCTTCTCAGTGTTGATCAGAATCTTTAAAATGAGTTTTCTGAATTCTGTGTCCCCATTTTCTCAATGTCTTCCTTAGTAAACTTTGAGGTTTGCAAAGGATTTTGCTCCTTTGCAAAGGAGTTTTCAGTAATATTCATTGTGCCTTTGTCTCTTCTTCTGCTCTTGATAATTGTACTTCTGTTTAGCAGAGTCTTCTCCTTGGGGCAGGTTTTTAAGCTGTGTCAGGCACAGGTCTACAGTTTGATTTTACTTATTGCAGTTAGTACACAACTCTTTGCTTGCAGCAAATTTTGCCACTCCCCCAGGTCTGGGTCCTTATGTTAGATTTCCACAAAGTACTCCGTGGCCCCAACTCCTGGCTCACCAATCTCCACTTCCTGTGATATCTTGCTGAGGCTGCACCATTGTCTATACAACCTTTCTCTCACTTCCATTTAGAGCAGATGCCAGGATTTGGAAGACACCAGGTGTCCTAGATAGCTAGGTTGTTGGTGACACTGATCTTGCCGGAAGCTGTTGGCCATTAGGTCTGGGTGCCACATGGACCTATTTTGACTCATACAATGCCACAGTTATTATTATTTACTGCAGGACCAGTGCAAGCCATGGAATTCAGTGAGTTCTTGTAAGTTCAACACATGCGCATTTCACTGTTGTCCCCTGCAGTCCTAAACCTTTTGCCACAATGTACAAAATGGCACCTGACATACCACTGCTAGAGTTCTTGATCTAATGGCCATCAGGTTTTAGGATTACACAGTCCTATCTTGGGTGGAACCTGTAGAAGGCACATTGATGCAGTTCACTGAGTCACAAATGAGTTCACTCCCTGTTCAGCACATGCTCTGTCCTTTTCCTCTCCTTTGCCTCCTTAGGCAAAATGGTGCCCACATTGAATGTAGGGGACAGACTGAGCTGTGAAATCCACCCTGTCCTTGCACTGCCCCTCTAGGATGTGCTGCTCTGTCTGCTCCTTGTCAAATCAAACAGCACAGCATCATGGACAGTTCTTTGTCTGGGTTCAACTCCCAAGCTCCCAGTGAAAGTCCCTTCCCATCTGGTTGCTGGTGGAGTTCCAGCTGCTGATAAAGTTCAGATCACTGTTTACTCAATGCCACTGGAGTATCAGTCACTGCAACACCACATCGTGGTTTTTGCTGGTTTCCTGTGTGTGTGTCAGCCTCCAGATACCCTTCTGCTGTTGTTCTGTCCTCTCCTATTTGCTGGAATGTGTCCTTTCTGCTTCATCCTGATTAAATGTTTCTCCATCTGTTTAAACATGCCCATACCCTATTCCGCCATCTTGATTCTCCCCATAGTCGGAGATTTCTATAAGAAGTATGTAAACAAGTTATGTTGAAAATTGTAAAGGTTGTAATTTTCAAATATGAAATGCTACAAATCCTATATGCTTTTTTGGTGGAGTCCTGGCTATTCAACTTCAGGGCTAGCTACAAGCTTACAATTTAAAGACATTTGTGTGTGCTGTATATGTAAAATCTTTTTTTTAAAGATTTATTTTTATTATGTGTTTATTGGAAAGGCGGATATACAGAGAGGAGAGACAGAGAGGAAGATCTTCCGTCCGATGATTCACTCCCCAAGTGAGCGCAATGGCTGATGCTATGGCGGTCCGAAACCAGGAGCCTCTTCCGGGTCTCCCACGTGGGTGCAGGGTCCCAAAGCTTTGTGCTGTCCTCGACTGCTTTCCCGGGCCACAGGCAGGGAGCTGAAAGGGAAGCGGGGCCGCCGGGATAGAACCGGCGCCTATATGGGATCCTGGGCGTGCAAGTCGAGGACTTAACCACTTGCGCCATCGCGCTGGGCCCTGTAAAATCTTATTGACAGAATTCTCTAACAATTGTGTCCTTGATTCCCACCAAATGAATGATGTAGGGTTTCATCATCATGGTAGAAAAGGTATATTGAGTTGTTTTCCACCCTAGATAGCTCAAGTCCACCCTCAATAGCCCGATTTGACACAAGAAGCCAGGAAGCAGGATCCAGGAGCATCTTTTGATTCTCCAACATGGGTGCAGAGATCCAAGTACATGAGCCCTCTTCTGCAGCTTTCTCCAGCCACAAGCAGGGAGCTGGATTAGAAGTGGAGCATCCAGAATACAACGTGGCACCCTTGTGGGATGCCAGTGCACAAGCAGAAGCTCATGCACTAGCCCTGATTCTTCAATTTTTAAAAGTCTGTGAAAGTAAAAATTAAGAGAAGAAGAATACTGTGATTTGGTGCTTCTTGTATTTTGGAGCCCTTTGAGTTTTCTTTTTTTGTTTTGTTTTGTTTTAAGTTTTTAGAATCACATATATATGTCTAAAAGTGAATATTTATATTGATTTTAAAGAAATCAATTTTGCTCTACTAACCTATGTAGTTGACTATTTCTGTCTATTCAGGGACCTTCAGAAACTTTTCTCCATGAGGGTATAGGATAGTCTTCCAGGAATGAAATGAGTCATGGTGTGAATTTATTGATGGAAAAAGAAAATTTTCTGTCACATGATATCCAACCCAGGAAGAAAACCTGCATATTTAATAAAATATAATAAATTTTAAAGACATGTAAAATTGTGCTTGATCAGATTTTATTTTTATGTCATGCCTTTAAAATTTTGGAGGTCTAATATGCATAGTAATGGCCATGTATATTTGGAATATCTGGTAAAACTCCTAAACCAAGAATGTTTCCTAGAATTTCTATTTATCTCTATATACTATATATATACATATAATAAATGGATACCTAATATGTGTCTATATATATATGAAATGGAATATATTAGCCCATTTGTTTAACCCCCATCTCATCACTAAAATCATAACGAATGCCACAATCATTTTAAATACAATAGACACAACATTTCTATCAAAGAAAAGACATTTCTTGAAAAAAAATGAAAAGGTAGAGAAACAATTAGAAAAAGGAATTTGAGAGAACATAACATAGGAGACAGACATAACATAAAAGAGGTGGTGGTTGGTGGGAGAAGAGTAGCTTGGATATGCAAAATTGTAGAACCAATAGAGCTAAGTGTTGGCATCATGGGAAGAGAACTAGGCAGTTAAAGACACCATGAAAACAATCATTTTAAATTGAATGAGGTAAGTGGCTGTCAGTCAATATTGTCCATCATATCTCTGGAGTCTATCTACAGTTAAGATGGAAATAACCTTGTTATAAAATCCAGGTAAAGATAACCCCAGCTTATGATTGAGGCACACATGCAGAGACACAAACACCATGATGGAAAAGTAATATGCTATACAGCAGGAAATGAGGAAAGGAGGAAATTTATTTTGAGTAAAAATGATACATATTGATTTTGACAGCTAGCATTTAAAAATATTTTTAGTGTCTGTGTATTTCAATTTTACTGTTAGAATTAGCTATCTAGAGGGTCTTTGATTAACACCAATGAATCATGAGTGTTCTCATGATTATGGTAGCAATTATGTATTGAATCATCATCTACCATGAGGTAGAGACTGCTGGGCCACTGATCCTGGAAAGAACCCAATTTCCACATGCTTCTAGGCTTCGGGTCACATGGACACCAGGATATCAGTACATGACTTTGCTTTATGGACTTGCACTTCAAGAATATTGCCACAGAATAAGCTAGTTTAATGAGAAAGGAAAGGCATGGCTGATCAAGACACCAGTGGAATGATGGAAAATGGAGGGGAAAATATATGGAGAGAATTCTATATGGGAGAATGCCAGCATTTTTGGGGAGATCTTAGACATGCAGGAGAAGGATGGGTCATGGGCTGCACATGAGGGGAAGAGAAGTAAATAGTTACACATTCCCAGGTGCAATTGTTCATGGGACTAAAGATTGTTATCAATATGTCACTTACTTTTTCCAGTAGAAGGTCTATTCTGAAAGGACTTCGTATTTTCCTCTAGTTTTCCTGAAAAATAAGATGGAAAAATAAAACTGAAGACATTTGCTATGGGAAGCAAATTTAAGATAAGCTGAACTTACTTAAAATGAAAACAGTGATGTAAGAGAAAAGATTGCAGGGAACATTTACTCCTAGTTTTCTGATGGTTTCCTTAAAATTATTATAGTAATTTGAGTGCAAATATCACAGAGAAAAAATTTTAAAAATAATTCAATTTATTAAAATGCAAATGCAAACTTTAAACTCTCAGATACACTAGTGAATACACTATAGTAAATCATTTATTTTGTTTTAAATTGTAGTCTATATGAAATCTGTGCAAATAGAATGTATTATAAATATTCAAGAATGGTAAGTGTAGGGACTACATTTTTACATTGTTATTGGTTCCTTTTTGATGGTATTTGGACTTTTATTACTTGGTTGGTTAATTATTATGTTCTTACATTAGAGTGGTGATGATCATGCTTTGTTGAGTGACCATTAAAATGACCTGGAGATGCCTAACCATTGCTCTTACAAGAAACCTCTGGTTAGATTTTTTAAAGGTGTAGCCACATCAAAACCAATATGGCAGTATGCAACTTTTTAATTTATCTTTTAAAATTTATATAAAAGGAATCAAATTCACACATTTGGTAGATATATTTTCAAGAAGATAAAGCTAGTTTCATCAACCCTCTAATACTCCTTCCCCTTTACCCCTCTTCTTCCCATATTTATATTTCTTTTAATTTTTTACAATAATATACTTTCAATCTATTTTATATCTCATATTTGTATCTCTGTGTTTGACCTCCTAAAAAGATTCAGTGTTTATACAGATGGACAGAGTCCCTGATTTCTAACTTCTATGAACCTAACTCCCTTCCTTTTTCTCTCTTTCCTCTTTTCTCTAACACTGATTTTAAAATAAACATTACAAAAGCAGTCTTAAAACAAACACCATACTATAAAATGGAGTTTCAATTTGATTTCCAGAGGCTGAAGGAGAGGATTACAAATACGGAAATGAAATAGGTTGATCATAATGTATAAAGTTTCAAACCAGAGGAGTGAATCATCACAGTCTGCAACAATGTAAAGTTCAAAGTTTCTTTCAAAGACATTTTTCTTTTTGCAAAGACATTGACTGTAATCCACTCAATAACCAAGGGCCTAATTCAAGACTATCCATAATAATCAACAGGCATGTTGTTTGAACACTCACAACCATATTAGTTTAAATACAAACTAAAATAACAATCGTATCATAAAGTTGCATTTTGATTCCTATGCATTTTTTGTTTTCTGCGTTAACTGACACACATTGGAATAGACATAAGATATTAGTTTTTTGGAGTCTGGCTTGCTTAGCTAAAGATAATAATTTCTAGTTGCATCCATTTAGAAAAAGAGAGACACAGCATTTTATTATGTTTTAACTGCTCTAACCAAGGGGTTACTGGTAACTGTTTCATATGCTTATCTGATTCATGTATGCAAATTTTCTGAGAGACATGTTTGGACTAAAAGGTATGTCTATACTCATATCTCTGATGAGATTGTTACTGGCTTCTATCATGGTTGTGTAAGTTTACATACCCAACAAAAGTAGAGTAGTATACGTGTTTTCCCAACTCTTTGTCAATATCTTTTGTTTAATTTTTTAGTTTTTTTTTTTTTTGTAGTTTCCATTCTGGATGCTAAAGGGTGACAGATAGTTAGAATAAGGAAAGAGGGGAATAAAGGGTACAAAGTTAACCTCAAGAAATAAGTTTTAGAATACATGGTGACCACAATTAAAAGGTAAATTTCAAAGTTCCTTTACATCACGTATTTTTGATTCTTTTTTTGCAAGATAAAAATTGCAAATTGTTGAGGTGACAAGTAATGAATCTGACTGAGTCCTGAAACATGCTCAAGAATGAATACACATTATACTCCATACGTATCTGATTACTATTTGGTGATTAAAATTTCAAAATTTTAAGGAAAATCAGCAGTGAAAATTAGTAAAAAAGTGAAAATTAGTAAAAAGTAGTGAAAATTAGTAAAATGCTACATTGCAAAGGACAAAAGAATCAAATAAGTATAATTGGTAGAATAAATAGAAAAATAACAACAAATTGAGAAGGAAATACAATTCTAGTGTAGAAAACTGAAAGAAGGACAAGAAAAGGAAAATTGTTAAAAGAATATAGATGACATGAAAGAGAAAGTAGGATTTCATATCATACATTCTTATATAGATTAAAATATTTGAATAACTCAACAAGTCCATCACACCAAAACCACACACAGATACACAACAACATAAAAACACAACAACAAACACATGTGAATGGAATGGTGCAAGGAATTATTGGAAAATATTTAAAGACAATACTTCTCCATTTGTCTCTCCAAGTTTCTATCTTTCGGATAGACAAGAAAACAAAGTTAAAGGATATGTTGGGCATTCAGAGCAGTGGTAAAGCGCCCTGCCTTTCACATTAAATAACTGCATTAAAATTTATAATATGTGATGAGAGTTGTAGATGAAGCTTTTGAAATCATTTGTATGTGTTCACACATTGCTTTTCTCTGTGGATTCTGTGTGTTTTGTAACAGATATTATTTCAGTAGTAAAGGATTGATTTTGCATTTTAATTGTGCCAGATTTCTCTGGAGATGGCAGGTTAAATAATCTGTGTTTAAGTAAAACATAATTCTCTTAAATAGTATTCAATGTGTTAATGTGGTAGACTTTCAAAATGACATTATGAATATTTATTGGTTACTAATTAGTGTCTTGATACATACATACATTAATTTTTCAGATTCAATAAACTTCAATTCATATTTAATTGATTTAGTAACTAAACTTTTGAAAAATCTCTGATAAATACTTATGCAGTTTTAAGATTTGCTTTTCTTTTTTTTTTTTACTTTTATTGATAAGTCAGATTTACAGAAAGAAGAGATAAAGAGAAAGATCTTCCATCTACTGCTTCATTCAAGTAACCACAATGGTTACTTTTAATTTTAATACCTTTTAACTTTAATTTTAATTTTCCTCAAACACTGTGTATGATTAAATACATGTTAAGCAATTCATTGTCCTCCACCAATTCTATATCCCAGATGTATAATAATTTATAATTTCAAGGATGTGACAGATATTTGTTTAATTTCAGCAAATCAGCCTGAGCTTTGAAAAATTTGAATTCTTTTTATTAAAATGATTAATTGCTAAAAATAAAAAGATACAAGCATATTAAATGGAATACTTCTGGTTGTCTCATTTGCTAAATATTGTGTTAGTAGAGAAATGGATTTTTTCTCTTTCACCTAAGAGTGTACGGTAGAGTGCATGTAACAGAACAAAACAACAATTTCCTTATAGTTAGCAATATTGAAATATTTTTCATTCACTGTCTCTAGGCCTTTTAGTTTTGTGGCTGTTTTCTATTTCTTTCTTTGTGTAATATGGTGATAAATTTTGCAATATAATTTAATGGATATGATTTTGATTTTCAGCAGAGTACACCAATTAATAGAAACTTAAGCTGAATATTGGTTTACAGGTTATGTATAAATATTTAAAACCATTTTAAAACAGCATTTAATGGAAATATTTTATACTTTTGTAATCATAATTCTAAGAAGATAACCATTCTTCATTTCTTCTCCCTTTCTCTCCTATAGTCCTTTATTATTTCTTTAATAATTCAAAAGCATAATTTCAACTCATGAGTGAAATATACTGAATTTACTTTATTAAAAAACAATAACATTTTTGTGCAAGAGCATAATTAGATATATTAAGCTGTAAATTGTGCATAAGTGAATGAGAGCAATACTGCGAAAAATAGGAGGAAGTAAGGAATGATAATTTTACAAATTTTTAGACCTAAGTTAGAAAGATATTTGTAATATCTCTTGGGTATATGTGTGAAAAGTGATATATGTACAAGCAAAAATATTTTCACAGATTTATATGAGTATTTCAATAATCTATTCATAGCATTTTATTTTAAAAACTTGAAGACAATCAAATACACAGAGGACATAAATAAAGAAGCATATACGTCTCTAATACAACCATGTAATTATAATACACTTAGCAACAACATAGTAACATTGTTTTTATGCTTCAGTAAATCAAACATTTATCAATATTCTAGACTGCCAACCAAATATCAAGAAATTCCTTGTTCATATTTGGAAAACATTGCTGAAATGACCATACTTTCTACTGAATTTGTGGCTTCAGTGCCACCCCTATCAAAATATTAATGATGTTATGTATAGAAATAGGAAAAGGTTCTAAAATTCAAATGGAATCACAAAAGTTCCAAAATATGTAAAGTGATCCTGAATAATAATAAAAAAATAGACATAGACACCAAAAATACCAATTTCAAAGTCTTGTACAAAGCTAAGTAATTAAATAGTGTGATACTGCCATGAAAACTGACACATGGAACAATGGGAAAGAATGGAAATCCCAGAACGTTTTCCATGTGCATATTGCTGATTTCTTTGGCAAAGCTACCAATAACATACAACAAAGAAATTAAATTTTTCTCATTGAAAATGCTGGCAAAATTAACATATATGGGATATGTGTGTGTCATATATATAATATATATATATAACTTATATATATATATATATATATATATATAAAATTTCTAGCCATATACCCAAATCGTGGTTTGCAGAATTTCACTTATGTGTCCCTCAAATAGTTAGGTGAAGGAAACTCTGTAAGACAAAATACAGGATGATGCTTCTTGGAAAAGATACCAGAAGTACAGGAAAATGAGACAAACATAAATAAATTCCATTACATTGAGCTAAGAAGATTCTCCAAATAAATGTATAAGAAAAAAAAAAAGCTCATTATTTTTCCTCATCGGGAAGTGTATATCAAAATTACCATAAAACTGTACATCACCCTGTGGGAGATCGCGCCTAGATCTCTGCCTGCTTGGCTTATATGGAACATCATGGGTAGGTGCACAGGTGCACATCATGTCCTCAGGGGAACTCCCTGACAATGGTTTTGCCTCAGCAAGACTTCAACCAGACCTGGTCACTGGTCACATAGGCAAGAATGGTGGACTACATGCCAGTCTTTTCTCTGTCTTTGGATGAGCTGTGCTGGGCCTCTTTTGATAAGCAGCTCTAAGAAGTCAAATGCGACCCACATTCCATTTTCCAGCCACACATTGTGAATGTGGTCTGAGGCACAACTTTCAGCCTACATGCAGAATGTAAGCTGTAACTTGGTTGGAGAGTCCAGAGAGCTAGGCATGCCTTCAAGCCAGTGACTGTCACTATTGGGTTGGAGAATTATCAAGGAATGCCTTTCTGCCTTCCTCTATCTTCCCCTTTTCTAGTCTATGTAAGTTGTGCTAGCCTTACAATGAATAGACATGCTTGATTAGGCCATCTCTGGTAGTTTCTGTGGCAAAAGAACACCATTGGCTCATCCCTTTGTTGTCTCAGGGGCCTGATCACCCCATATCACCTCACTTATATTAGCAATTATCAAAGGATTATAAATTCTGACAAGAATGTTAAGAAAGGGAGAACTCTCATAGTTGGTAGTGGGAATGTAAATTAATATGCCAACTATGGAAAACCAAATGGAGATTCCTTTAACCACTAGAAATATAATTGCCAGATGATCCAGAAATCATATTACTGGGCATATATCTAAAAACATGAAATAATTAAAGAGATACCATATCCATCATGTTTATTGTAGGGCTAATCATAGCAATTAAGATATGCAGTCAGCAAGGTTAATCAGTGAATAAAGAAAAATATTTATATATTTTAATATTGTATATTAAAAAACAGGTAGAATAGAGAATCTCTAATGTCTCAATTATGGAAAAGTGGAAAAAGAAAATGGTAATTACTCTTGTTTGATCAATATTGAAATTCCATACTGTAATAAAAAAAAATTGCCAGCTAATATTAAGTATATAACCATAACACCTATCTTAAGAATTCTTTTCTTAATTTTTTATTTGTGCTATGATCTTTGTTTTTTCTTCTTCTCTAACAAGATTGTTTTTGCAATCTTCTTCTTTCCCCATATATTTAAGATCCATGTTTTATGTAATAATTTTGATAATAAAAATTAAATTTTCTAGGCATCATGGTCTCCATAAACCATATTTCAAAACTCAAGACTTAGAGAAATAATAGCAAAATTATCCCAACTATAATGAAAAGAGGAAAGAAATAGAATTTCTTAAAAATGAGCTTATTAATTTACTAGAGACCACAGGATTCAAAAAAAAAAATTATTGTATATCTATGAAAAGACTTGTCCAAGGCCAACTATGGTGGCCTAAGTGTCTAAAGTCCTCATCTTGCACACGCTGGGATCCCATATAGGTGCCAGTTCCAATCCTGGCAGTGCTGCTTCCCATCCAGCTCCCTGCCTATGGCCTTGGAAAGCAGTAAAGAATGGTCCAAAGCCTTGGAACACTGCACTTGAATGGGAGACCGGGAAAAAACTCTTGGATCCTGGGTTACAATCAGCTGAGCTTCAGTCATTTTGGAAGCTTGGGGAATGACTCAATGAACAGATCTTCCTCTCTGTCTTTCCTCCTCTCTATATATCTGGCATTCCAATAAAAATTAGTAAACCTTGAAAAAGAGACTTGTACAAAAGTGCAAGGTATTTTTTTCTAATCTGCAAAAAATGGAAATAAATCTAGAGTCTCATCTACAAATCTGCTGTGTCTATACAATAACAAATCTCTTACAAATAAATAAATGTAAATATCTTTGCAAGCTATGATTGGAAAAAACCTCAAATCATAATGTGTAGTGAAAGAAGCCAAAAAGAGCATAATGTACAATATAATTTACATTGAATTCTATATCATAGGAAATATTTTATTAAAAACTCAGGAGCTATAAGCTGTTCTAATCATTTCTATTTTTAAGTAAGTTTATACTTATATACTGATAATTTATCTTTGAATGTCTTGTGATGCTCAATTTTCTTCTCTAATTGTATTATATTTTGAAGATAAATCCCTTGTAAGCCTAACAAATGTGGGTATTCTTTAAAACAAATGCTGATATTCTTGAAACATATACAGAAATAAATTGAATTCCTACTTGCTCTGTTATGTTATCTTTCATACTAAGGGGGACATTGCAAATGTAAACATGTTAAGGGTCTTGAGACTTGAGATAGAAATTATCTTTCATTACTGGGTATGCCAAATGCAAGCAATGCATGGAAGTCATAATGCATTTAGGAATTATTATAAGCTTTTAAACCAAGAATTTGGTAAGCTTCAAATTGAGAGACTAATTTTATCAACATTTATATAAGTAGTAACATCTTAGAAATGTAAAGAAACTAAGACCCAAGATAGAAATTAAAAAGTTGAAAAATATTAACAGCGAATAATTAGAAGCAAAGGAAAAAAAAAAAAGGTAAAGGAACTCACCTTCTGTTTTTACTGAAGAGTTTCCTGACATTCCTGTGTAAAAAAGATTGGGTTCACTCAATTAAACTGGAATCCAGACTGTTCAGTTTGTGTTCACATTGACCCCAAACAGTATTATCTGACGTATTTTATGTGGGAATTTTTTGAAATGAAAAGTAGAACCTTAATTTGTTGAGCTACTAACAGCACTTTGCAGAGGATATCAGTTAAAAAGATTTCTTTAAAGTAATGGCCATGAAATGGATGTATCACCACTCTAGAGATATCTAGGAAAAGAGAGGACTGGGAAAATTAGAATGAATACATGAAAGGTAATGCCTACTTAGAAACTCTATGGTTTATTGAATCTAAAATTACTTGCAGAAAATTAAACAAATAACAATATACTCAGGAGATAAGGCTTAATGATTTTAATACTGTAAAATGATATCACTGGTACATTATTGAAGCCCAGGAAATAAACATAGAGAAAAATGTTGAGTATTAAACAAAATGAAAGGGAACTTGTTCAATTTATATCAGTAAAATACTACATGAAAAATAATGAAGGAAATGGGTTAGAATTAGGAGGATGGAGGCTAGAAGGAAACAAGGTGAGTTACTTCTTGGACAAGCTCCAGAACAATGTTAATTTAAACTACTAACACCACATAGAAAATATAAAATACAAAAATATGTTTATTCACATCAATGAGTGATAATAAATAAGACCTATTAAATACATGAAATTAGTTCTCTTTATATTAAGGGGTTAAATCCGTTTACTAAAGAATAAATAAATAAGAATACACTGACAATCTCCTCTAATCCCTCATTAGGACAAGCACTGTAATAAGAATAATAAGAATATTTGCCTTCCATGTTCACTGAGAGCACTAAAAAAAAAAAAGATAAAATATGTTGCATTTATTTACATGTCAAAATAATTAGGAACATTTCTATCTGTGTTCTAGAAAGTTTACAAGCTAATTCTCAAGTTGAGTCTCCGAATTATTAACTCTAAAATTGGGTTTCTGCATATATCCCCTGGATATTTATTTCATTATCCTGAAAAACTACATGTTTATATCTAATACATACAAACATGTTACTCTTTTACCATTGAAATTTACAGGTAGAGAATATTATTTTACAATTTATCTCTGGAGTAATTCTCCACTTTGTTGTCACCAGTACCTCCTCCTGGAGGGGATTCATCACTGTCAAATTGCTTTTGATGTGGACATGGGGCATTCTTACAACACAGCAAAATATATGGCCTTTGTAACTAGGTGACCTCCATAGAGCAAGAGTCCGGCCTTTGTGGAGAAGGGCAGGAAAAGAGGCCTACAAGCCTTTCTTGAGACTGAAAACCCAGCCAGCCACAGTTAAATTTTGTTATTGATAAAGTACAAAGGCATCTACACCCAGTGAGGCTCACAACTGTAGCCTCAAGACTTTGTTCAACATGAGCTGAAGACATGTCCTCCACTGGGATGGATATACACCCCCAGGATTTGGTAAGAAACTTTGTGAGAGACAGTGTGACTAAACCTAGTGCCAGTCCAAGAAGCCAAAAGAGTGCCTTTATCAATCTTGTCTAATTTTGAGCAAAAAGCAAGGAGCCATGAAACTGAATTTTTATTCAGTCTGAGCTGATGAAACAGTGTTCCATAGCTCCATATAGATAGAGGATTAGGAATCTGATCCTATCCAATCATCAGGAAGTGGCTTGTAGAGAAATTCTTCCCCTTAAGAAACATGGCTAAGGCATGTATTGTTCTGAACAGCACAGCAAGGCAATTTGCTGAGAATCTGAATATGGAGAGTATTGTAGGAATGAAACCCTGAAAAATATATCAACAAAGTTGTTTCAAAGTCCAGCCAAGGGTGATAATCAGTATCAAATATCAGAAGTGTTCACAGTATTAGAAAACAAAGCACTTGAAAATAATTATTAGTTATTTAAATGTTGGTTGAAATTAGTAGTGATTACAACCCAGAACTGATACATCTCCCAAATCAAATGACATAAGGTGTATTATTCTGCCTTATAACCTGAAGTACATAGATTGCATGACCCCACTTACTGACATCTGAGCCTGGTGCAGCCAACTGTATTCAGGTATTAGCTAATCTCCATCAGTGATCAAAGACAAGTATCCTGAGCTTTGGCAAACATTTTGCACAAACAATAACTGTTGGTGGTAGGCCAGCAGACAACAACAGGGCTGCTTTAGGGAGGTGTGTCCTAGAAGCTAATTACAGATCTTTCTGAATGTCTACATTATTTTAATAAAGTTATGTTACACTGTAAAGAAAGACATTAACAACATTTGAATATTTAACACCAAATCACAGCCAAGCTTGGTGTATAATAGGAGGCAAATGTCCTAAGTGCCCAAACACAGTTCCCATCGTCTTCCTCACATAGGAAGCATCTGAGGTTTAGCTGCTGCTGGGAATCCAATTAACAGAATAATAGCAGCAAATAAGACACAAGAGTGGTTACAGTACTCTGATTTGCACCTTGATTTTCCTCCCAAAAATATCAACAATCGCTACTCCAATTCCCAGAAGGAAGCTAGAGAAAGACTCTGGCCTCTAAGAGTAGGTCAGGAGAACAGGCTAGGACCCTGTCTTGTGACTGGAAACCCAGTTAACCACAATAAAACATTGTTAGTGATAAAGTACAAATTTATCTATAACCAGTCTTAGGCTCTCAAATGCAGTCTCAAGACTTGCCTCAACATGAGGTGAAGACAAGCCTTCCTTGGGGACTGTAAAACACTCTCAGGACTTGGTAGGAAAATTTGACTGTGACACCCAGTGTGACTAAACCTAGAGCCAGTCCAAACAGACAGAAGGCTGATTTTATCACTCTTGTATAATTCTAAACCAAAATCAAGGAACCACAATAGTGTCTGGTTATTTAGTGCTTAGTTGATAAAACCCATTGTTCAGTAGATTCTAATGGTTCCTGTCTCTGTGGAAAACATCACTAGAATTTCCCGAGTATCAGATAGTGTAGTTTGGAATTGTTTCTGTATTTATCACCACCAACCTCATATGGGCCTGGCATGCAACCCCCTGCCATGTTTGCACAGGATCTAAAAAATGAAACCCAAGCATTAAGCATAAACCACTACTGTCTAACCCAAGTAACTGAGGCACTGTCACCATCATACAAGACTATTGGAGATGGTTGAAGAGTCAAGACGGCTGATGGAGTTAGACCAATGTGACCAAGGGTCTCGAAAGTTAGGGATGGAAGCAGTCTGAATTGAGCCCGAGAGGAAAAGAACCATGGGGAACACAGTGGGAAGTCCCCCAGTGCTGCCAGAAATGAGAAAGGCAACACACAGCAACAAAACAAATGGAAAAGACTGGTATCAGCAAACTGAGAAGTACAAGGAGGGTGCCCTGGGCCACGGAGACCCGAGCAAAATTTGGTGAGGGAAATTCAGGGAGTGAACCTCGGTCAGTCGCTAACACAGGGAAGTGTCCACCCTTAGTAGGGGGAGAGGGGCAGGTGGATCTCAGGAACAAAATGCGGTGAAGGGTGCCAAAACTGATTTTGGGAACAATATTTGGTGTAGGGTGCCTGATCCGATCTCAGGAACAAAACACAGTGAATGGTGCCTGAATTGAGCAATTCATGGCATACTTGGATTGGGCATATGGACTGGAGAGAGTGACTAGGCACAGAAACAAAGAGCCTGGTATATCCTGGGAACTGGAATTCCCCAGCACAGGGTGGCGCCAATCCCAGGGTCATGAGAACCCCACAGAAGGGAGACCCAAAAACTACCATAAATTATAGCTCTGTTTTAAACAGCCCACAAGATCTCAGCCTGAAGAAATACGGGGAGGGGAACAAAGAAGAAATAAAAATCTAGGTCAGCAAGACCTCAGGGTCACACATTAGGCAGCAGCAGAGGTCAAGGTTTAGAAGCAAGCAATACCATACATTACATAGACATGGGACAAGGTCATAGGAAAATAAATGAATCTGAGGAAGGAGCCAGCGCCACCCCAAAAAGTCACCAAAAGGCCTGGCCAGTCACAGAGATTATAGATGAAGAAACTGATGATCTATCAGACAAGGAGTTCAGAAAAATAGTTATAAAACTCTTCAGAGACAACAAAAAATGATGGGAGGAACTTAAGGAATTCAAACATCACATAGTAACAGATTGAAATTAGTCAAAAATGAGATCCTTGACCTGCAGCACAGAGTTGAGAGCCTATCCAACACCATTAATGCAGCAGAGGACAGGATCTCTGAATTGGAAGATTCCCAGAATGAAAGCAGGCAGATTATCAATCCACTGGAGAAACATTTGAACAAGGCCAATAAGGCCATACAGGAGATGACTGACAACATCAAGAAGTCAAATATCAGAATTATGGGGCTCCCAGAAGGAGTGGAAAGAGAGACAGGCATACAACCGGTAAATGATGAAATTATACAGAACTTCCAAAACCCTCAGAACATGAATCCAGCCCAAATCCAGGAAGGACAGAGAACTCCCAACAGATTTGATCCAAAGAAATCCTCACCCAGACATGTGGTACTCAAGCTCCCCTCCAACAAAAACAAAGGAAGAATTCTGAGACTAGCACGAAGCACACACAAGCTTACATTTAGAAGCAGGCCCATCAGGATCACCGCTGACTTCTCAGAAAAGAATCCCCAAGCAAAAAGAGAATGGAATAAAATCTTTCAAATACTGAAGCAACAACTGTCAACCAAGAATAATGGACCCAGCAAAGATCTAATTTGTATTTGAGAATGCAATTAGATACTACCATAGGAAGGAGAAACTAGAAGAATACGCCAACACAAAACCAGCTCTACAAAATCTCCTACGAAATGCGCTAATCCCTGAAAAAAAGGAAGCAAACCATAAGCAAGGATGGCAAATGGGAAGACTTCCTCACTAAAGTTCATGCAAGGAAAGAAAATCAGATACCAACAATCAAAAAAACAAAACAAAACAAAACAAAAACACCCACATGGCATGGCAAAAATCACAGTCTCTCAATATTAACTCTTAATACAAATGCCTAAATTCATCAGTCAAAAGACATAGACTAACAGATTGGATCAACAAACAGGACCCAATTATCTGTTGCCTACTAGAGATGTATCTAACCAGAAAAGATGCAAAGAAACTGAAAGTGAAGGGATGGAAAGATATTTCACGACAATGGATGAGAAAAAAGGCTGTTGTAATGATCATAATTTCAGAAGATATGGACTTAAACATGACAAACATCAAAAAGGAAACACAAGGGTATTATATATTATTGAAAGGAATGGTCCATCAGGAGTGATTACCATCCCTAACATCTATGCCCTGAACATGCCATTAACATCAATAGATAGAGCAACAAGACGAAAGCTCAAAGGAGAAACTATAGAGCTCATACAAACAGTAGAACAACTGGACTTGGTAGACATATAGAACCTTTCATCCTAAGGCTGCAAATTATACATTTTTTTTTCAGCACTGCATGGCACCTTCTCAATGATAGACCACATGATAGGAGACAAAGCAAGTCTAACTACAAAAAAACCAGAATCATACCATGTACCTTCTCAGACCACCACAGAATGAAACTGGAAATCAGCAATTCAAAATGCCCCAGAAAATACGTAACCTCTTGGAGGTTGAACAATATGCTATTAAACAAACAATGGATTGGAGAAGAAATTAAAGACGAGATCAAGAAATTTGTGGAAACCAATGAAAACTCAGATACAACAGTCCAAATCAGTTTAGCTGATAAGCTCATTGCAATTGGTGCTCATGTTAAGGCCCAAGAAAGGCATTAAATACAGGAATTAAACACACACCTCCAGGAACTGGAAAAAGAGCTGCATAATGACCCCACAAACAGTGGGAAAAAGAAATTATCAAAACAAGGGGGAGTTAAACCAAATAACAATCAAAAATGCATTACACAAAATCAATGAATCAGAAAGCTGGTTTCTTGAGAACATAAATAAAATAGACACCCCACTGGCCCAATTAACAAAGAAAAAAATTTGAGAAGACGACAATTAGCAGCATCAAAAATGAAAAAGGGAAAATCATGACAGATACTGTAACCATTAAGAAAAAAATTAGGAATGACTACAAAGAACTGTACTCCAACAAATCAGAAAGCCACCAGGAAATGGAAAGGTTCCTAGACTCCCACCACTTACCAAAACCCATCTCAGAATAAACCTATAACCAAAGCAGAGATAGAGTCAGTGATGAAAGATCTCCCAACAAAGAAAAGCCCAGGTCCAGATGGCTTCACTACAGAATTCTACAAAACATTCCAAACAGAGCTAACCTCAATCCCCTACAAGCTCTTCAAAACAATAGAAAAAGAAGCAACCTTTCCAAACTCATTCTATGATGCCAACATCACCTTAATCCAAAAACAAGACAAAGAATTAATAGGGAAGGAGAATTACAGACCAATCACTCTGATGAACATTGATGCTAATACTCTCAACAAAATCCTAGCCAATGGAATTCAAAGAACATCAGACAGATCATTCATCCAGACCAAGTAGAATTCATCCAGCGAATGCAGGAATGGTTCAACATATGGAAATCCATAAATGTGATGCACCACATCCAAAACCTGAAGAACAAAAACTATATAATATTATCAATAGATGCAGAAAAAGCTTTCGACAAAATCCAACATCACTTTATGTTAAAAACCCTAGCCAGGGTAGGCATAGAAGGAACAATCCACAGCATAATCAAAGCAATATATGAAAAACCCAACGCCAGCATCATACTGAATGGAGAAAAACTAGATCCCTTTCCACTGAGATCTGGAACAAGACAAGGATGCCTGCTATCACCACTGCTATTCAATATAGTCCTAGAAGTATTCACAGAAGCTATAAGACAAGACAAAGAAATCAAAGGAATTCAAATGGGAAATGAAGAAGTCAAGCGTTTACTTTTCACAGATCACATTATCATTTACATAGAAGAACCAAGAGACTCAATACAAAGGCTGCTAGAACTTATACGAGAGTTTGGTAGTGAGTTTTTGCAAGGTACAAAATTATTGCACAAAAATCAACAGCTATAGTGTATGCAAAGAGCCCCAAGATGGAAAAAGATCTAACCAGCAAGATACCATTCAAAATACCACAGTAAACTATCTAGGAATAAAACTTTTTGAAGAAAACTACAGAATACTTAATAATATTATCAATACAATTTGAATAAGATCTCAAAAATGGAGAAACATCCCATGCTCCTGGATAGGTAAAATCAATATTATTAAAATGTCTATACTACCAAAAACACTATATACATTCAACACAATCCAATCAAATTGCCCAAATCATTCTTCCTTGAACTGGAAAAAAATTATACAAAGGTTCATCTGGAAACAGAAAAACCATGAATAGCTAGAACCATTCTGAAGAATAGGAAATCAACAGTGGGAAATTACAGTCCCGGACCTCTGGATATACTACAGGGCACTGGTTATCAAAATAGCCTGGCACTGGCATAAAAACAGAGAGGAGAATCAATGGAGCAGAATAGAAACATCAGAAGGGAACCCACACAAGTACAGCCAAATAATCTTTGACAAATGACAGAGTAGAATCCAAGCAAATGGGAAGGTCTCTTCAATAAATACTGTGGGACAATTGATTGATATCCTGCAGAAACCAGAAGATAGACCCACATCTCTCACCATACACTAACATCAAATCTAAATGGATAAAAGACTAAAACCTTCACCCAGTAAACTTCAAACTTTTGGAAGAAAATGTAGGAAACTGCAAAATTTAGGTGTAGGTCCTGACTTCCTAAAATGACACAAAAAGCAATAGCAATCAAGACCAAAATAAACAAATGGGTCTACATCAAACTAAGAAGCTTCTGTACAGCAAGGAAAGTGCTGGGATGCGTGCAGTGGGTGTGGATTGCTTGAAGGTGTGAAGAGAACAGCCCCCCTGCTTGGCAGGGCCCGGAGGAGCTTCCAGCTGTTTGGCAAGGCTGGCAGATTTCTCTCTGACCACCTTGACGCGGTCTCACCCCCATTTGCAAGGACACGCAAGCACCTCACTAAGAATTTTGTAATTTATTGAGGCATTGTTGTTTGCCCCTGTGAGATGGTTTTTGCCACCAATGAGAGCTTGCGAGTTAATGTTTTTTTAATGTCTTGGTGAGTGGGCCTTTAACTGTGCACAGGAGTACAATTAAACCCATGCCATTTCTGGACACCTTATTCTGTGCCTACCCATTGCCCTGAAATCTGGCCCAGACATATAGCATGCCTTCTGGGAAATGGCTTAATAAAAGAATTTTACAAAGTAATGGAAGTGATGGTAGTATGAGTGGAAACTACTATGTCAAAAAATATAGTTACTGTGATCTTAAAGGTTAGCCTGTCCTTGCAACTGTTTAGAGCATAGAAAATGTAGCTGTTTTAGCTGCTTTCATAATTTTTTAACTAGAGGAAATATAGGGCGATTTTATTAACATCATAGAGATATATTTTTGATTATTGTTTGCATGTTTGTGAGGCTGTAGAGCCTGAAGTTGTAGGGGAATTTAATGTTTGAAAATTTTTGTCTTAGATCCTTATGTTTTTTCTCTTTCGATGTATTTCTCCCATTAAGTGATAGATAAGTTGTGAAAATAAAATATAGTAGGAATGTTTTACTGATTAGTAGGTAACCATCTGTGCCTTGGACTTGGAGTTCTGGCTGTCACCTAATGGCTACTTCTGAAGAATGAATAAAGGCTTAAAGAAATTGATTTTAGTAACTTACACAATTATCTCTGAGCACCTGGTTGACCATAAATTAAAAATTCATTTAACATCTGTGCATGCTGTCTTCGTTCTAATGTTAAAGATTAAAAAAATCAAACGTTTGTGCAGAGGCTCCTAATGTGTCTAAGTAAATAAAAAGAATAGCTTCTTCTTGAGCAAAAAAAGCAGCAAGAAGGCACTAAGTGACAGTGTCTGTGTCTTTCTTTATCACCGGCTCCAGGCACCATTCTCAAGCTCCGAACTCAGCTGGAGCTGGACTCCGGCAGGAAGCAATTAACAAAGTAAAAAAAAAAAAAAACAAAAAACACAGAACGGGAGAAGATCTTTGCACACTATATAGGTGATAGGGGGCTAATCACCAGAACACACAAAGATCTCCAGAACAACCAAAACACACACACACATACACACACCTCAAGAAATGGGCCAGGGAAATTGGCAGACATTTCACAAAGAAACAAACCCAAATGGCAAACAAACATATGAAAAACATGCTCAAGCTCTTTGGCGATGAGGAAAATCCAAATTAAGACATCAATGAAGTACCACCTAATGCCAGTAAGAATGGCTCACATACAAGAAAAACACCAACAACACTTGCTGGTGAGGATGTGGGGAAAAGGGAACCCTACTCCACTATTGGTGGGCTGCAGACTTGTACAGCCTATATGGAAATCAATATGGAGAACACTCAAACAACTGAAAATCTGCATACCATATAATCCAGCAATGGCACTCCTAGGAATATATCCAAAACACTTGCTGCACGAGAAACCCACATGCACCCCTATGTTTATAGCAGTACAATTAATAATTGCAAAAACTTGGAAGCAACTAAAATGCCCATCAACAGAAGATGGGATAAGAAAGCTATGGTTCATATACTCCAAGGAATACTACTCAGCTATTAAAAAAAAATGAAATGCAGTTTTTGTGGCCAAATGGGCCCAACTGGAAACCATTATGCTAAGAGAAATAAGCCAATCACAAAAGGTTAAATACCATATGTTTACCTTACTTTAAGATGCAATGATGTCAACCCAGAAAATAACACCTCAACAGCCTCAAACAGCCTGTATCTAATGCAATAAGATATTGTGATGTAATCAATGAGCCAACAATCAATTGAGTCAGACTGCTTATGATCTACACCAAAGAATTGTAAACCTAATATATTTTTAAGACTCTAAGCTACTCGGAAAGGGGGTGGGAGAGCAGAGATATCTTTCATCTCCTTAGAAGTTGTGAGGAAGATGTGAAGTATAACCTATCGGGATCATAACAAGTAACTCATAGACAATAGTCTTGAATCAGTATTAGACAATAGCAAAACTACAAGGACAACCTTTGTGGGAACTGTCACTTGGACTTCAGTACTGAAGTGCTACTACTGTCTTCCTTTACATTCTAACAGAGAACTTGATTAAAATGTAGACATTCAGAATCTTCTGGAACCTCTGGGTTACATCTCTCCAGAACTGACCTGTTGAAGTCTGCTGTTTGTGTGCCCTTATATTGAAAAGTTCCTCTGGTTTAAACACTAAAATCTCTGATTTCAGAGTCATATACTATTTTCTGTTTTCAAGAACTACGAAATAAACAGATTTTTTAAAGAAAAAATGTTGATTATTGCAGTGAAATTAGCCTTATCTGATGAAATAGATGTCAGAACTCAGGATGCTTGCCTTTGGATACTGCTGGAGTATCTGACAGTGGTTGGCTGCACATGGCTCATATGTGAGTAGTGGAGATGATGCAATCCATGCTTCAGGCCATAAGGCAGAATCATGCATTTCTGATTATTTAATTTGGGATATGTATCAATTCTGGTCATAATCTACTGAATTCAACCAAAATTCAAATAATTAGTACCAATAGTGCTTTATGTTTTCTAAGACTGTGAATACTTTTGTGATATCAGCATTAGATATTAGATCTTTGTTGAGGTCTGCAGCATCATAAACTCTGCTTATGTGTTTTTCACTGTTTCCTTCCTACAATACTCTCCACATTCAGGTTAGCACCAAATTGCTTTGCCATGTTGTTGAGAATGAACTAAGGTCAGGTTTCAAAAGGGAGGTATCTCCAAACAAGCTGTTTCCAGGGTAGATTAGCATCAGACTTCTAATTCTTTATTTATTAATGCAAATATTCTAGATCATCCCCTAGAGCACTCATTCTACTCAACTAGTGCAATCAGGGAATAGTGACTAAAACTCGCACCAATGCGATCTGTGTGTTTCTAAAGTGATCTTGTTTTATAATTGTGCTCCTACCTGTCATCAGTATTACTGACAGGGGGTATAGAACTGATCAAAGGTGGCCACAAAACTACCTATTCTACCAATGGGAATACAGAGGTTCTATTTGCAAACACTGGCCTTTGGAATGGGGTACTGGGATCTTGCTAGTGTTGGGCTTTACCAGTAAAACACTGAGTCTCCAATAGTCCTGAGTTTTTTGTTGTTGTCGTTGCTTTTTCTCACACAAGATTTTATTTAAGAACACTTAGTTTCCAAGATTAGTTCCTATCAGAAAAATAAAAGTAATACTAATAACATGAATAATAATATTTTATTAAAAACCTTTGAACTTAATTAATGTTAATTGATGTGCTATTAACCATTTTTTATTACTTATGCTGCATTATGTGACACAGCTTCATAGGTTCTGGGATTCCACCAGCCCCTCCCCGTGTCCTTCCCCTATAGTGGATTCCTCCACCTTGTTGTAGTGTAACAGTTGAAATTAAGTCAAGATTCTTTCTTTGCAAACATATACCAAGCTTAGAGTCCAGCATCTCATTGTCCAGATAAATTCATCGGTTTCTTGGGGACCCATCTCTGGTCTGAAGGTAGAGCTGGCAGAATATCATCTTGATCAATTGAGAGCCGCAGCATATCAACAACAATTTACAACATTATGGAATTAATTGACATGGTATTGAGTAATCAATATGTTAAAACCATTTAAGTTCTTTACCACCTCCTGTGACTACTTCATTGACATTTCAATTTTTGTTTATAAACAGAACCTACTGCTATACACCTTAAAGTGGTTATAGGGAACTATTCAGCTGTCTCATGTCTATTTTCATTTTAGTATTTAGCAGTTTATAGCATTGAAGCATAATTTTGCTGAACTTGGCAGATTTTAGGGTAGTCTAAACTGACTTATAACTCTACCAAGGCATATGTTGAGGTGCAGAACACTTTAAGGAGGGGTGTGCAGAGAAATCTTCAGTACCTTAGTGAGGAGTAACTAATCTTTATGTCCTACCTAGTAAAGTATATGTGGTTCCATGCTGACTGTTTCCTGTCTAGTTCTATGCTTTCCTTGTATTTCTCTATCTATTCTAATTTTTTGATGGGTGGGAGTGGTCCTCTGGAGTGACCCTAATGGTCATTGCAAGAGAGGGTAGGGATCCAAAGTTGGAACTAAATAAGGACCAAAGAAAGCTCCTCTCCTGAGTCCCGAAGGAAGTTTGCTGTTGTTCTGTTTCTGCAGACCACTCAGGGCTCCTGGTTGTTGTTCTGATGACCTTGGATCATACAAGGAAAGATTTGGGCTTCTTCCATCCTATGTGGTAGATCCAAATGGGGTTGGGTGACCTCAGAGTTCTCAGCCTCTGAAGGCACTTCAATTCCCCATGTTCTCCTTGGCTGTTGGGATGTAGTCCTTGGTGCTCAGATTGATAGTCCTTGGTGAGGATCCAGGAATCTCCAGGGTTGGGATACAAGCCTCCTACTGTCCACCTGCTCCACTCTGGGGTCTCCCTGCTGTCATATGACCTCCTGTTAAGAGGTTGTTACAAAGCTAGACCATACCACACTTTAAAAATCTTTATATTAACCATGAGTTTCTCACAAATATGATTGCACAAAATCATTTAGAAAATCTATTAGACATTGAGAGCAACAGTCAACTTCAACACTGCCATGGGTCTCAGTTTCTGAACACAGCAGTAATTCTGAGCATGCCTTCCCACCAGGAATGAGTACTGCAGCATAGCTATTGTCACACTCTGGTTCCTGTAATACTTCTTCTTCTTTATTTAAACCTCAATTCTTTTTATTATTATCATTTTATGATACAGTTACATAGGCCATGATATTTCCCTTAACTCCTCCCCAAATCCCTCCAATCAGAAGCAATTGTGTTGAAGAAATGAAACTAACAAAAAATCAGATACATGAGATATAGTTTCTGCTGATTTTTGTTGGTGAAATGTGTCTTCTATAAGCAACAAACAGATAGGTTTTGTTTTTTAATACAATGCATGACTCTATGACATTTGATTGATGAGTTCAGGCCAATTACATTCAGGGTTAATACAAATGGGGGGGGGTAATTTCATCCTGTCATTTTAGCAATTGGTTGTTCATTGGTTTAGCATTTTTTGGTTATGTTATGGGAATGTTCTTCACATTTGCTTTTGGTTTTGGTGGGCGCTATTCCTCTTCTTTATCAAGAGAACATCTTTAAGTATTCTTTGCAGGACAAGTTTTGAAGAGGCATAGTCTTTTAACTTTACTGCCGAATGATTTTGTTTCATTTTCAAAGACAAAGGAAAGTTTTGCTGGGTAAGTTATCCTTGGATAACATTTTTTTTTTTTTTACATTTAGAATCTGGACTAAGTTCATTTGTTCTCTTCTTGCCTATAGAGTTTCCTGTGAGAGGTCTCCTGTGAGTTTAATTGGTATTCCTTTATTTGTCAGTTGATTTTTTTTTTCATTGCACATTTAAGGATCTTTTCCTTATGTTCAATTGAAGAGAGCTTGGTGATCATGTGTCTCGGTGAAATTTGCTTTTGGTCAACACCTTTGGGAGTCCTGTTCCCCTCCTGGATATTGTTTCCCAAATCTTCCTCTAGATTAAGGAAATTTTCCCTTATTATTTCATTAAATGCACTTTAAACCCAGCTTCTCTTTCTACACCTTCTGGGACTCCCATAACTCTTATATTTGGCCTTTTAATAGTGTCTTTCAATTCATGAATACTTCTTTTGGTCTGATTCAACTTTGCTTTCTGTTTTATGTTTATCTGCCCACAGTGACAGGAAATATCTTCTAATTTTGAGATTCTTTCTTCCATCCCCTTCATTCTATTTTGGGGTCTCTCCACCGTACTTTCAATTTGCTCCACTGTATTCTTCAATTCTGACATATCAGCTTTCATTTGATTCATTTCCAGTTGACATATTTCTTGAATTCCTTGAATGACTGCTTAATATGCTTCTCATTTTTGATGAGAAGCTTTATAACAAGTGTTTTGAATCCTGTATCCCCCATTTTCTCAATGTCTTCCTCAGTTAATTCTAAGGTTGGCAAAAGGTTTCGCTCCTGTGCAGGGGAGTCTTTAGTAATATTTATTGTGTCTTTGTCTGTTCTTTTGCTCTTGGTCATTGTACTGCTGGTTAGCAGGTTCTTCTCCTTGGGGCAGGTCTCTATGCTGTGTCACCCACAGGCCTACAGTTTGATTTTACTTACTGCATTTGGTTACTCAACTATTTGATTCCATCACTTGTGGCACTCCCTCCAGCGAGTTCCAGGTCTGGGTTTTTATGTTAGATTTGCACTGATGTCTCTGTAGCCCCAGCTGCTGGCTCACTATTCTCCACCTCCTGAGATACTTGCTGAGCATGTACCATTGTCTGTATAACCTTACTCCCACTTCTGGTTGGAGTAGGTCCCAGGATTAGAGAGACACCAGGTGTCCTAGATAGCTAGGATGTTGGTGGTCCTCATCTGGCTGGAACCTGTTGGCTGTTAAGTTTGAGGGCCACAGAGACCTATTTTCACCCAAATATTTCCAAGTTGGTATTATTTTCTCATTGGAGACCAATGCAATGTGCTGAGCTCATTGAACTTGCTCCCAGCTCAGCAGATGCACAGCTCACTGTTGTCCCTGCAGTCTTTTTTTTTTTTAAGATTTATTTTTATAACAAAGTCAGTTATACAGAGAGGAGAAGAGACAGAGAAGATGTTCCAACCTATGTTTCACTCCCCAAGTGACACAACAGCTAGTGCTGTGCCGATCAACAGCCAGGATCTAGCAACTTCCTCCAGGTCTCCCATGTGGGTGCAGGGTCCCAAGGCTTTAGGCATCCTAGACTGCTTTTCCAGGCCACAAGCAGGGAGCTCGATGATAAGTGGAGCTGCCAGGATTACAACGGGCGCCCATATAGAATCCCAACCCGTTCAAGGCAAGGACTTAGCACTAGGCCACCGTGCCAGCTCCCCCCCATTTTTATGTCCCTACATTCTTAATGCCTTTACCACACTGTAAAAAATGGCACCTGATGGGCCACTAGTACAATTCTTGAACTGCTGGCCATCAGGTCTCAGGGCTACCTGGACCTATCTTGCTTCAAACCTGTTATCACACGTTGTTGCACTTCATTGAGCTGGAAATGAGTTCACTCCCAGCTCCGTGCATGCACATTCCTATCCACAGCCTTTGCCTCCTTAAACAAAATGGCACCCGATTCAGCTCTTGTTGGTGGACCAGTCTGTAAAATCCACCCTGTTCCCATAATGCCCATCTGGGACCTGCTGCTCTGTCTCTGCTCCTGGTCAAACTAAACGGATCAGCAGGACAGGCAGTTCTCTGTCTAGTTTCAGCTCCTAATCTCCTCATGAACATCCCTTCCCACCTTATTGATGGTGGAGTTCCCGCTGTTGGTGCAGTCTGTTTAATGCTGCCGGGATGTCCATCACTGCAACACCACATGGTTGTGTCTACTGCTTTCCCATGTTTTTCAGCCTCCAAGTATCCCTCTGTTGTTATTGTTCTGTCCTCCCTCTCAGAGAGGGAATGTGCCCTCTCTGCTTCACACTGTCTAATATTTCTCTGTCTGTTTAAACATGTCCTTACCTATTTCTGCCAGGTTGATTCCTTCTCCATCTGTTTAAATGTGTCCTTACCCTATTATGCCATCTTGATTCTCTCCCTGTAATGCTTCTTATGAACCCCATAATGCATGACAGCTTTCTTGTGAAACAGCTGCAAGTGTACAGACTTTTTAGGTGAACTTCATTCATTCTTCTGGGGCTTGGTTGGAACAGTGATATTTTCAATTTTCTAGAGAAGGTAGGAGATTTTCTATAGTTACCCAAACCTATGTCTCCAGGACACAGCAAAACAAAAGGTCTGCACAGACTTTTAAGCCTAATCTGAACAGAAATTGATGTAGAAACCCATGTGATAATTGTGTATAAACAATGTAATATTGTAATAAAACCCATGTAGAGGCCCATGGGATTTTTTTTCGTGGATCTGCCTAGTAAAAGCAATCTCTTGTACAACAGAGTAGGCATCGAAAGACAGAAAAGAATGTTGAGGAACATAGTACAAATATATAGACATATTACAAATGCTTGCAACAGTGCATGTCAATTACTTACAATATTCAACATGAGAAATATTTGTTAGAGACTAAAAACTATGTAGACAGGAGAAGTCTTTCCAAATGCCTTCTGGAAGAGATTCTACTCCTATTTTCTCTCCCTCAGTGTGTGTGACATACAAAAGATTCTCAGAAGGCCTGTTGTCATCTTCTTTCCTAATAATCCTTTTGCAAAGACATTAAATGGAATATGCTGCCATAATAGCATCATTTTAGAACAAGTTGTTTCTTTCTTAAACATATGATTACATCTTACAAATGACTTATATAGATACAAAAATGTATATTTTTGCCAGGTGATTAAGCAAATAATTAAGTCTTCAACCTTAATTGTAACATTTTAATTTTAAAGAAAATAATGTGATGAAACAGAAATATACATAATATTTACTAGCTTGATTTCAGCATATAAGACTGTGTGTTCTTTTGTGTTTCTTTTATTTTAACCTTTCATTTCTCTGATATTTTATTTTTATATGACTATAACATTAATAGGAAGAGAACAGATTCAAAGTGGTTTATGGACACAATTTTAAGAATACAATGAGAAATCCAAGATGGCTGAATAAAAGAGAATCACTTTAATTTAAGCAGCTTTGGGATATGAAAAGAATGAAGGGAGGTCTATTTTTCCAGAAGACTTAATGATAGAATTTTGGGGGAAAAACAAATGAACAAAATGAAGTACCAAGGGACAAGAGGACATTTCTCTGAAACATTGTTTGCAGTCAGCCATACAGGATATTGAGCAGCTGACAGAAAAATGAAGCTCACCACCACCTCAGGTCAGAATCACTAAGTTCAGGGTTGGAGAATATAATAGATTCAGAGGAGGTTGGAGCAGACCAAGGCAATGAAAGTGAGTTAATTATCCCAAAATTCTTCTAAGAGGCCAGCATCATCTTAATTCCAAAACAAAAACATACAAAAGACAGAAAGACATACATTCCTGATGAAAATAGTTGCAAATTCATCAACAGAATACTAATGAATCAAATCCAAAAGCTCACCTGACAGATAATTAGCCAGAAAAGAAAGATTTATCTCTGACATGCAGGCATGTTTCAAGTATTACAAATCAAAAAATTATGATCCATCACATTAAACTGGAAAATAAAAGCAATATGATTATTTCCATAGATTCAGAGAAAGCACTTGAAAATATACAACACCCATTCATTTCTCTAGTAAATTTTGGATAGAAAAAGCATTCCCCAACAAAATCAATGAAACATGTGAAAAACTCAGAGTCAGCATCACATTGCATGGACATTTCTACTAATATCCACAGCCAGTTCAAGATGTCCATTCACACAATTTCTTTCAGATTATTGAAGATGGCTGGTATCAACATAAAAAATAGACAATATCAGTGGAACAGAGCAAACATGCCAAAAACAAAACACAGTTTTAAAGTCAACTAAATTTTGATAAATACACCAAAATCAGCAAGAAAACAAAACAAAACAAAACAAAAAACAAACAAACAAACAAAAAAACAAGAAACAAGTCTCTTTAACAAATGGTACCGGGAAAAATGGAACTATATGTACATAAGTACTAAATCCACAAATTTTACCTTATACTACAATCAACTTTAAATGGATAAAGCATCTAGCTCTCTGAGCCAATACCATCAAATTAGTAGAGGAAAATATCAGGGATACTTTGAAAGACATATGTATAGGCAAAGACTTCTTGTAAGAGACCACAGAAACACAGACAGTTAAAAATACACAAACAAGAGTACATCAAGCTAAGAGGTTTCTGTAATACAAGGAATCTGTCAACAAATTAAAGAAGAAACAAACAGAATGGAAAAAATTACAAACTCTGCAGCTGATGGAGGTTTGATAACCAGATTCCATGAGGAGCTTAAGAATTGCAACAACAAAACAGACAATCCAATTAATGAATAGGTAAAGGAAATGAATAATCATTTTTCAAAGTATGACAATCAAATCTTAACAGACATATAAAAAACTACTCTGCTCCCTAGTCATCAGGGAAGCACAAATAAAAATCGAAACATGGTTCAACTGCAAATCAGAAAAGCACAAATGCTGATACAGATGTGGGGAAAAGATACCCAGATTCAGCGTTGGTGGAAATACAAACTATTGAAACATTATAAAGACCGTATGGAGATATCTTGGCTATCTGAAAATAGATCTAACAAAGGATAGAGGCATTTCACTCTTGGGAATTTATCCAAATCAAATGAAATCATTCAATGAGAGAAGTATATGCACTGCCATTTTGCAACTCACTTCACAACAGTCAAGATATGGAATCAACCCAAATGCCTACCTCATAACAGAATAAAGACAAAGTGGTATATACATACACACACACACACACAACTGGGATAATACTCAGATAAAAAGAGATCTTGTCTTTGGCAACCAAATAAATACAACTGGAAGCCATTATGCTTAATGAAATAATAAGCCTGTCCCCAAAAGAAAAATTGCTGTTTTCCTTGACTTGTGGGAAATAATAAAAATGTGTAAAACATTAAATCTATCAGAATAAGATTATTAACCTGGAATTCTATTACTGTTTACAATCTCTGTATATACTCCTGAAGAATAACAGACTTTTTTCCTTCTTGCTATGGGCATACAACTTTTGCTAATGGACTGTTAAGCCTGTGATTGTGAAATGAAATTAAAAATGCCATTGTAGTGATTAGAGAAAAAAAATAAGATATAGTAAAGGAAGAAAGGTGAGAAGTATAACTGTTCTCCTAAATCTACATTGTGAAATTTTTGAAACTTTCACTTCACATAAAGAGAAAAAATATATAGTAATATTCCTTTCTTGCCCCTCGTACTATCCTGCCCTTTCTGTCATTTTTATTTCTTTCCTTATTTTATTATTTTGATATAGCATATGTTCAATTATTAACTAATTAATTATTAGTACTATTTTATATCCCAAGACTCAATTCTTCACTAAATAAAGGAACAAAGAAGTAAAATAATTGCAATTCAACGGGAATATAAGCAAGGGCTGTTAAGGAATTGTCAGATGAAAGAATGAATGTTTCAACCATTTGTTGGGGGTCTATCACTATCTGTTAGAGCTGTGACTGCCCTCTCTTTGGCCTGTACCTATGTTTCAGGTTTGTTCCTTCAGAGGCACTTCAAGGGAGATGGTTTTGATATGTTGGCACTCCATGTTCCCATAGATGTTTGAGGCAAACCACAGACACACTGGATGCTAGGCAAACAATTGTAAATGGCTTTTGTCCCTCTAGAGAAATATTTAAGTAGTAGTTATAAAATAACTTGGACTATCAGTGAGTATGGGACCAGCAGGCAACCCATCACCCCATGAATATGAGTAAATGGTTCAGGGTCCAAAAAATAAAGCTATAAATCATCATGTAAAGTACTGATTGTCCCTTTATTCATGATGTGCTATGGATGCATAAGATTATTGTCTGAGATTCTTCATGCATAATTTAATGAGGTATACAATATTTGAAAATATTTCAGGTCTGATGTTCTCCACACAAACTCTAATCATTAACTTAATCTCTGTGACACAATTTGGTTACTGAGATACTGGGTAGCCTCGGCTCTTGTGCTGCTGAGCCTTGAGATCCAGGTCTCCATTTGATTGCATCCTATTATCAGGTCTCTCATTCTTTCAGGCTCAATCTTCTGCATGGTGGCAGGGACAAGTACCTATAACAAACTAAAATTATTACAGCTAACTAATCCTATTGTGGTGTAATATTCCTAGTAGTAAATTTATCAAAAAAAAAAAAAAACCTTGACAAAAAATACTTTCTGCACAGGTAATTCTTTGTCTTTTCAGTACTTTTAAAGTTTAATTTTAGCTCCAAAAACTTAAGGGAGATTGTTGCGGGCTAAGGAGTTGATTAGCATTTGTTAAGCTTAGTACCTGCAGCATATGGGCTTGAGGCTAGTGGCACCTGGTTTATCAGTCTCATTAGCATCCTACTGTTCTGTTAAGGGGCTTGGGGAAAAAGTATATATGGCTGAATAAAGGGAGGCCGGAGAGACCTCTTCCACCACCACTGGTCTCCTGTTGGTGTTTCATTTCCCTGAGCCTCGCCGTGTCCACATTGCTGGCTCTGCTGGCCGGTGCAGGAGATCATGTGGCATTTATCTTTCTTTATCAGGCTGATTTCAGTCAACATGTTATAGACTTATCTTATGATCCAGCAATCCCACTACTGAGTATGTATCCAAAAGTCATGAACATTTTGAATCAAAGAGATACCTACAACACCATGTTTATAGCAGCACCATTCACAATAGCCAAAGTATGGACTCAATTAAGAAATTCATCATGTAATGAATTAGTAAAGAAAATTCAGAATAGATGTATATATAATGAAATATTTTTCCACTACAAACATGAACCACATTCTATCATTAGCATAAATAGGAATACAATTTTTCTCTTTACAAAACAACACTCAAAGACAGACTAAGACAAGCATTGTAATAAAATCCAAAACTATTTCATGCTAAAACCTTTAAGTAAGATAGGCACAGAAAGAACATTCTGCAAAACAGTCAGAGCAATATATAAAAATTCAATTCCAGAATCATAGTAAATGGGAAAGCCTGCAAGCTTTTCCACTACAATCTGGAGCTAGACAGGATGTGGACCTTCACAACTGAATTCAATATGGTATTGAAAGTCAATACAAGAGTAAGTAGGAAAAAATAAATGGAATTCAAATATAAATGAGAAATAAAAATTATCCCTATTTGCAGATGACTTCATTCTGTACACAGGAGAACCAAAAGACTTGATCAAGAAACTATTGGAATTCACAAAAGAAGTTCACAAAGTAGCATGAAACAAAATTAATTAATATGAATCGATGGCACTGGTATACACAAATAAATCCATGGCTGAGAAAGAACTTCTGAGAATAATCCACTTTAAAATAGCACAAAATAATCTTAAATAACTTGAATTTAAACTAACCAAAGATGTGGAAAGCTTGTATGATGAAAAATACAAAATATTTTTAAATAGAAGATATTGAAAGATGGAAAAACTTACCACATTCCTATGTTAGCCAGATCAATATCATCAAAGTGTTGCAATCCCAACCAAAATCCCAACAACATTCGCTCAAATAGAATAGGTGATACAAAAATTCATCTGGAAACACAAGAGACCACAAACAGCTAAAACTATCCAAAGAATAATAGTAAATCTTGAGGAATCACAACTATAGATCTCAAGACATACTACAGAGCAGTGGTCATGAAAACAGTCTCGTACTTGTACAGAAAAAGAGGAGATGAATGGAACAGAATAGAAACATCAGAAGGGAGCCAAAACCTGTTCAGCCAACTAATATTCAACAAGATGACTGAAAATAAGACAAGGAAAAATCTGTCTCTTCAACAAAACCTGTTAGGACAAATGGCTAGAAGCCTGACTCCCATCTCTCACTTTTTACAAAAATCAGCTCTAAATTGATCAAGGACATAAATCTGTACCAAAAATTATCAAAGTGTTAGAGGTAAACATCAGATATATTCTGTATGATACAGGCATTGGCAAATTCTTTAAAAGTCACTAAAAGCACAGACTTTCAAAAATTTTTAAAAAATAAATAAATGGAAGCATGTCAAAATACAATGGTTATATACAGCAAAGCAAATGATCAACAAAGTTAAAAAAAAAACAACAGAATGGGAGAAAATATTTGAACATTACACAACCAATAGGGGACTAAGATCCAGGATTTACAAAATGCTTCAGAACTCAATGACAACCATAAAAACAACTGTGTGAAGAAATAAATGAAGGAAATGAACAGACTTTTTTTTCAGAAGAACAAAATCAAATGTCTAATAAACATGAAAAAAGGCTCCCAAGCTATCAGAAAAATGCAAATAAAGATTACATTGAGATTCCACCTAATTCCAGTAAGATTTTTCTACATTCAGAACATGTGCTGTCATGGATGTGGGCAGTAATCTATCTCACTACAGTGTGATGGGAGGTTAGGCTAGTACAACCACTATGAAAGTCACTATGAGGAGAGTTGTTAGAACTGAAATTGAACCACTGTATAACCCAGCCATCTGATTTCTGGGAATATATCCAAAGGAAATGAACTCTGCATATGAACAAGGGAACTGAAATCTGCATATAAGAAAGTGGCCTGTAATCCTATATTTACAACAGCACAACTAACCATAGCAAAGACATGGAAACAACTCATATGACCATAAATAGAAAACTGTTACCTGGCTTATCTGGGGCAAAGATTTAAACCAAAGCATCATTTCTGGCTATGCCCTGATGAAGCAGCAGGTTAGTTGTACAATTCCCCTGAAGAAAAGTGATTACTCATTGTGATGATGGCAGTGGATGTCTTAGATGGTAAACAAAGGCAAGATGATGGAGTGACACGTGACCTGAATGCACATGTATCCAAGAATAAAATAAGAACCTCATCAGTGTGAGTGCAGGCAATAGTTGTTCCTAAAGCTCAAGCTTCCTCCCTTTGTTCAGTGCTGATCTCCCCTGAAACTTCTGACTGCTGTAATCTCATCAACGATTATTCAAGTTCCAATGAATCTCAGAAAGTTCTCTTCCCTTTGTGGAGATACATTTTGGATATTTTTGGTTAGTTATAATCAATGATTGAAGAAAGGTACTTTATATTTTTACTTTAACATATTGAATTTAACCTAATTTAAAAGTAATTCGGAATGGTCTTAATTCTAATAGATCACGTAATTTCAATTCTCATCAAATTGATGGTCCTTTTTGTATTTAAAGGTAGGTTACTTGTCATGTATTTCTTATGGCTTCCATTCCCTAAGTAAAATATCTTCTATTTCTTAATTATTCTTCATACTTTACAACTTACAGATGTTGCAAAACTGTGGACTAAAACATTGTATACTTCCCAGCACTGGTCTTCTAGGCTTAATTCATCATATATGTCTCAATGGGAGAAGAGAATGATGGAATGAAAGCATGAGATTCAGATCTTACTGTAGAAAGTTCCTTCTTTGTATGCATAATATCTAAAATATACTTATAGATATATTTTATATTTAGAATTATATATATAGATCGGAGAAAGAAGATGGCCGACGTAGGAGGAAGGCTGTGAGGGAGCGTCCAGTGAGAGAGGGATAGAAAGTTACAGAAGCAGCAAAGAGGAACAGCAGGGAACCGCAGGGAGAGGTCCGTGAAGCTCCCTGGGACAGTGTGGAGCCAAAAAGATCCACACAACTCGGAAGAACAATGAGAACGGAGCAGGGCAAAGGTAGAGAAACCGACATCCCACTCCAGACCTGCTGAGTCACTTTTGAAAATGGCCTGACAGGAGACGCGGACAGCCCGGAGGCGGGGAGATCGGGTGGATCGTCGCCGGCGGGAGGCAGAGGCAGACTGCAGCTGCCGGACGTTTGGTGAGCCGGGGGGTTGACCTGGCAGCCTCTGCATTCCTCGCCCCCTACTGAGGTTCCAGCCTCTGAGAACGCAGGGCAGACAGACTGAAACTGTTGGGTCTGTGCCTTGGGAACTACGCACAGTGGTGTTGGTGGCTGAGGGGGCCCCGGGAAGGCGCCTCGGATGTTCCTGCGCTGAGGGGGCCAGTGCGTCTCGGTGCGCAGAGGCTGCTGGCGAGGATCTGGAGTCCCCCACATCCTGCCTGGTGGATGCGCGAGAACACAAGGAGGACCCTAGTCGCTGCGCCAAGCGTACTGGGCGGCCCCACCTGCAGCAGCCGCCTCCACAGCGCAGGTGTCAGGTGTCAGGAGAGCTTTGAGCTTTGGGAAGTGAAGCGCTGTGTGTCCCCAACACGCAGGTACCACTCCCATAGGGTGAACTGCTCACCCCTCGCCTCCCACCCCGCAGTTCTGAGCATGGGCGACCCACCAGGAGAGCTCTGAAAACTCCTGCGCCACACTGACACGGTGCAAACCTGCCGTGAAGTCATTATAACAGGGAGCCTGGGCCACTCCTCCGCTAAGGGCCTGTGTGGGGGAGCCACACGGGAGCAGGGGCTCTGAACACCCACACACCACGAGTGGTGGATTCACTGCACAAGAGCCACGCCTGGAAAGTGCCTCACCCACAGTCCCGTGTGTGGGAGACGCACCAGGTGGGCTCTGAAAAACCCTGCAGTCCCTGACACGGAGAACGCAGGGAGAAAGCACATAAAACCTTCTAAGCCCTGTGGATTCCCATGCAGGGGGCACACCCAGAGAGCGCCTCCATCCCTCCACGCCCTGGGGTGTCACACCTGTAGAAGAGGTGCCCAGAGTGTGCCTGGAATCTACTGGGCCCCCAAGGTGGTGCTCTACAGCCCCGGGTCCTGAGAACGCACCAACGGTGCCTTGAAAATTACCACGCCCAGCAACACCACGCCTGCAGGCTCCAATCTCTACAGGAAAACACCTGACAGCCCCTCAACACACGGGTCCATTTGCCCCACCAGAATTCACCAACGCAACGGGAAAAACCACCAGAAAGAGTTGTGCTCCAGATGAAAGAGCCAGCACCCCACCAAACAAGGGCCAAAAGCCATTATCAATATCGGCGATGCGAGATGAAGACATGGAAGTGTTACCAGCAAAGGAATTGATGAAAATAATGCTAAAATTTCTCAGAGACGTGGACACGAAGCTGGAAGACCCCCAGAACCGCATAATCACCAAAAAACAACAAATCAAAACCAAACTGAATGCCCAAGATCATAAAATTCAAAGCCTCATCAACAGAATAAATGCGGCAGAGGAAAGGATCTCTGAAACAGAAGACACACAAAATGAAGGTGTCCAGCGAATTAAACAGCTGGAGACAAACCTCAGCAAAACTAATAAAATGATGCAAGAGATGAAGGATTACCTTAGAAAACTGAATATTCGGATCATCGGCCTCCCCGAGGGAGTAGAAAGAGAATCTGGGATGCAAGCAGTGCTTGATGAAATTATACAGGAAAACTTCCAAAACACTTGGAACACGAATCCACCCCGCATACAGGATGGACAGAAAACTCCCAACAGACATGATCCAAAGAGATCTTCACCCAGACACACGGTGATCAAGTTCTACTCCAATGAAGACAAAGAAGGAATCCTGAGACAAGTACGAAGTAGAGAAAAGATCACATACAGGGGAAAACCCATGAGAATCACTGCTGATTTCTCCGAAGAGACCCTACAAGCAAGGAGAGAATGGACAAAGATCTTCTAAGTCCTGAAACAAAACAACTGTCAACCAAAAATAATCTACCCAGCAAAGATCTCATTTGTATATGAGAACGAAATCAGATACTTCCATAGCAAGGAAAAACTAGAAGAATATGTCTACACAAAACCAGCTCTGCAAAGTCTCCTTAGAAATGCGCTAGTCCCGGACAAAAAGGAGGCAAATCACAAACAAAGTTGGCAAATAAGAAGGTCTCCAAACTAAAAGCTGCACAAACAAGACAATTACATAGGCAACAACACACACACAACACAATCACATGGCAGGGCAAAACTGCAACCTCTCAATTTTAACTCTCAACACAAATGGTCTAAACTCACCAATCAAAAGACAGAGATTAATAGAATGGATCATCAAACAAGACCCAACCATCTGTTGCCTTCAAGAAACGCATCTAACCAGAAAGGATGCAAAGAAACTGAAAGTGAAGGGATGGAAAAAGATATTCCACGCCAATAGACGAGAAAAAAAGCTGGGGTAGCTATCCTAATTTCAGACGAAATAGATTTCATTCTAACTAACATCAAAAGAGACAGGGAAGGCCATTTTATACTGGTGAAAGGAATGATCCATCAAGAAGCAATCACCATCATTAATGTTTATGCACCGAATCTTAATGCACCTAGTTACGTAAAGCAATTACTTACAGACTTAAGGGAAGACATAGACACCCGCACAATTCTTGTAGGCGATCTCAACACACCTCTAACAACAATGGATCGGTCTATGAAACAAAAACTCAACAAAGAAACAACAGAGCTCACACAAACAATAGAACAACTGGACTTAGTAGACATATATAGAACTTTTTATCCTAAGGCCACAGACTATACATTCTTCTCAGCGGTGCATGGCACCTTCTCCAGAATCGACCACATGATAGGACATAAAGCGAATCTAAACAACTTCCAAAACATTAGTATCATACCATGTACCCTCTCAGAACACCATGGGATGAAACTGGAAATCAACAACTCAAAACTCCCCAGGAAGTATAGGCACTCTTGGAAATTGAACAATATGCTATTAAACGAACAATGGGTCAGAGAAGAAATTAAAGATGAGATCAAAAAATTCATGGAAACCAATGAAAACTCTGATACAATATTCCAAAACTTGTGGGACACCGCCAAAGCAGTGCTACGAGGTAGATTCATCGCAATCGGAGCGCATGTCAAGGCCCAAGAAAGACACCAAATACAGGAACTAAACACACACCTCCAGGATCTGGAAAAACAGCAGCAGAAGAGTCCCACGCACAATAGGAAACAAGAAATCATCAAAACAAGGGAGGAGATAAACCAAATAGAAATCAAAAAACTATACATAAAATCAACAAATCAAAAAGTTGGTTTTTTGAGAAAATAAACAAAATAGACACTCCACTGGCCTGATTGACCAAAGAAAAAACCAAGAGAAAGTGAGAATCAGCAGCATTAAAGATGAAAAAGGCAACATAACAACAGACACTGCAATCATTAAGAAAATAATTAAAAATTACTACAAAGAACTGTACTCCCACAAATTTGAGGACCACCAAGAAATAGAAAAGTTCTTGGACTCCCACCACTTACCAAAACTCAGTCCGGAGGCAACTGCAGAATTAAATAAACCCATAACCGAGGTAGAGATTGAAACAGTCATCAAGGATCTCCCAACGAAAAAAAGCCCAGGCCCAGACGGCTTCACTACAGAATTCTACAAAACATTCTGAACAGAACTAACCCCAATCCTCTACAAGCTCTTCAAAACAATAGAGAAGGAAGCAACCCTCCCAAACTCATCCTATGAAGCCAACATCACCTTAATCCCAAAACCGGATAGAGAACCATCAGAGAAGGAAAACTACAGATCTATTTCTCTGATGAACATTGATGCTAAAATTCTCAACAAAATCCTAGCCAATAGAATTCAAAAAATCATCAGACAGATCATTCATCCGGATCAAGTAGGATTCATCCCTGGAATGCAGGGATGGTTCAACATTCGGAAATCCATAAATGTTATAAACCATATCCAAAAACTGCAAAACAAGAACCACATAATAGTTTCAATAGATGCAGAAAACGCTTTCGACAAAATCCAACACCTCTTCATGCTAATAATTCTAGCCAAAGTAGGCATAGATGGGAAAATCCACAACATAATCAAAGCAATTTATGAAAAACCCAACGCCAGTATCATACTGAATGGAGAAAAGCTAGAACCCTTCCCACTGAGATCTGGAACAAGACATGGGTGCCCGCTATCACCACTGCTATTCAACATAGTCCTAGAGGTACTTGCAGAGGCCATAAGACAAGAAAAAGAAATCAAAGGCATACGGATAGGAAACGAAGAAGTCAAGCTTTCACTATATGCAGATGACATAATCCTATACATAGAAAAACCAGGTGACTCAATACAGAAACTGCTAGAACTTACACGAGAGTTTGGCAGAGTGGCGGGGTACAAAATTAATGAACGAAAATCAACAGCCATAGTGTACGCAAATAACACCAAGATGGAAGAAGATCTAACCAACAGGATACCATTCAAAACAGCAGAGAGAAGTATGAAGTATTTGGGAATAAATCTAACCAAAAGCGTAGGAGACCTATTCGAAGAAAACTACAAACTATTTAAAAAGGAAATTGAACAAGACCTCAAAAGATGGAATAACATCCCGTGCTCCTGGATAGGTAAAATCAATATCATTAAAATGTCTATACTACCACAAGCAATATACATTTTCAATGCAATTCCAATCAAATTGCCCAAAACATTCTTCACGGAACTCGATACAATGATTCAAAAGTTCATCTGGAAACACAAAAAACCACGAATAGCTAGAACCATCCTGAAAAATAAGAGGTTAGCAGCGGGAATCACAATCCCGGACCTCTGGACATACTATAGAGCAGTAGTTATCAAAACAGCCTGGTACTGGCACAAAGACAGAAAGGAAGATCAATGGAATAGAATAGAAGCACCAAAAGGGAACCCGCACAAATACAGCCAATTAATCTTTGACAAAAAGACCAATGACAGCTCAAGCAAGTGGGAAGGCCTCTTTAGTAAATGTTGTTGGGACAACTGGCTGATAGCCTGTAGAAACAAAAGGATAGACCCACATCTATCACCATACACTAAGATCCAATCTACATGGATAAAAGACCTAAACCTACATCCAGAAACCTTCAAACTCTTGCAAGAAAATGTAGGAAATACCCTGCAAGACCTAGGAGTAGGTTCCAACTTTCTAAGAAGGACGCCAAAAGCAATAGCAGTTGAGAACAGAATAAACAAATGGGACCTCATCAAACTAAGAAGCTTCTGTACAGCAAGGGAAACAATCAACAAAGTAAAAAAGCAACCCACAGAGTGGGAGAAGATCTTTGCACACGATATAGGCGATAGGGGGCTAATTTCCAGGATATACAAAGAACTTCAAAACAACCAAAAAACCAAAACAAACAAGCCACTCAAGAAATGGGCACGGGAAATGGGCAAACATTTCACAAAGGAACAAGTCCAAATGGCAAACAAACATATGAAAAAATGTTCCAGCTCCCTAGCAATAAGGGAAATCCAAATTAAAACATCAATGAGGTGCCACCTAACACCAGTAAGATTGGACCACATAAACAAGAACACCAACGACGCTTGCTGGCGAGGATGCGGGGAAAAGGGAACCCTACTCCACTGCTGGTGGAGCTGCAAATTGGTACAGCCTTTATGGAAATCAGTCTGGAGAACACTCAAACAACTCAAAATCTGCATACCATATGACCCAGCAATAGCACTCCTAGGAATATATCCAAAACACCTGTTTTACGACAAACCAACATGCATCCCTATGTTCATAGCAGCACAATCAGTAATTGCAAAAACATGGAAGCAACCGAAATGCCCATCAGCAGAAGATTGGATAAGAAAGCTTTGGTTCATCTACTCCATGCAATACTACTCAGCTATTAAAAAAAACAAAATGCAGTTCTTTGTGGCTAAATGGGCACAACTGGAAACTATAATGCTAAGGGAAATGAGCGAATCCCAAAAGATTAGATACCACATGTTTGCCTTGATTTAACCTGTAATTTATTGTTTGGTTGTTTGTTATTTTTTGAACGTGTCATTGATACTGTCTCAACCCAGATGTTTCGAAGAATGGAACTTGCATTATTTTTAACATATTGTTTACCCAATACTATGTCAATTAATTCCATAATGTTGTATATTGATACTGAGGCCTTGTTGGGGCTTTTAACCGACCGGATCTTTACTCTGTTAGACCTATCTTCAGACCATAGAAGGTCTCCCCAGGAGGCCACTGAACTTATCTGGACAATAAGACGCTGAACGTTATGCTAGGCATGTGTTTGCAAGCAATGAATCTCAACTAAACTTGAACTATGGTTATGCAACAAGGTGGAGGAATCCACCATGGGGGGAGGGATATGGGAGGGGTGGGGGGAATCCCCAGCGCCTATAAAACCGTACTACATAATACAATGTAAGCAACAATAAAAAAAAGAATTATATATATAATAACATATTATATATTAGAATATATAATAATAGAATATATATATATATTCACAAAATACTGAGATTTGTAACTTCATCCATTTCCAAGCCTACTTTTTTCCTGAGTGTCCGGAACTACTTCTGATAAACAAAATTGGCAAAATTAATTAGGTGAACTACTAGAATGATTCTTTATGAGCCTGTTGTTCCGAAGTTAATTTTAATTTCTTTACTTCTTGTAACTTAAGTGGATCCTTGTGACTGAAATCAAGTTCCTTAGCAATCTAACTCTATGAACTTTTATCACCAAACCTTAGAGAGACTGCAATTTTGCATAGACAAATATTTCTTGAGAAAGACTCCAGAAGCATAGCGAAAAAAAATTAAAGTATTCAAAGGTATTACATCAAACAAAGATGTTTTGGCATCAAAAACAAAGCACTTAACAGACTGAAGAGAAAGCTGACAGAATAAGAAAATATATGTGTAAACTATGCAACTGATAAAGGATTAATATCCAGTAACTGTAAAAGCTGAATCAACTCACCACCAACAAAAAAGAACATGGTTAATAAAAAGGCAAACTTTATGTGTGTATTGGTAGCACTGCAAATATTGTTTGTAAAATGTGTTTTACATATTTCTCAAACTAATGGTTAAGAAAGTTATACTAATATGATTTTAATTAACTTTGTTATATACTTGATTGCCAATAGCAAAAAAAATATTGTGTATTCAATTATTGTGTATACCCACTGTTTGTGTTGCCAATAAACTAAGGTCTTTTTGCTATTAACTTATTGAAGCTCTTAGTTGGTGAAGTATTATGTCATTTGCCACAGTGTAAATCTAAAATACATTATCTGAAAATTAAAAAAGTGGGGGATGGAGAATGGCAGATTTGAGTGAGGTAGAAAGGGAGGGTGCCAGGAAGTGTATTTTTCTGTTTTAAAATCATATTGGATTGCTTAATACTAATTAAAAATGAAAGTAAAATAAAGAACAAATTGGCAAGGGACAAGAACTGACATTTTTTCAAAGGCTGAAATTCAAATGACCAATTAAAGCCATGAAAAGATACTCAGGATTATTAATTAATTAGGGAAATACAAACAAAAGGGTTTCATTTCATCCCAATCAGAATGCTATAAGGAGACATCAAGAAACTCTAAATGCTGGCAAAGATTAGGGGAAAATGTACCCTCATCCACTGTTACTGGGAATGCAAACCAACAACCTTCATGGTAGATCGTATGCAGTCCTCAGAAATCTGTAAACAGATCTACAATTTGACCTATTCAGCCCACTCCTGTAAATTTACTCAAATGAAATGCGATCAGCTGGTAAAAGTATTGTATATACTGTTTGTTCCCTCTGCCACTCAATTCAAAAAAGCTCAGGTATGAAATTCAATCGTAT
This sequence comes from Ochotona curzoniae, assembly GCF_017591425.1. Taxonomy (NCBI): domain Eukaryota; kingdom Metazoa; phylum Chordata; class Mammalia; order Lagomorpha; family Ochotonidae; genus Ochotona; species Ochotona curzoniae. The sequence goes on from NW_024467112.1 coordinate 140,298, forward strand.
GTCCATGAACAAATGCCTCGACAAAGGAAATATGACATATATAAACTATAGAATATTACTCAATCGTAAAAAAAAAAAAGAATAAATTCCTGGCTTTTATAATAAAATGGATACAACTGGACCCTGTTATGCTAAGTAGATTATGCCAATCTAAAAAATGCAAAAATCACGTGTTTTAAACATGTCAGTTAATACAAATATAAAAACAAAAAATAAAATGGAATTTTATATTCATTTCTGTGGAACTCTGATCTTTCTACTGTTTACTTGATGAATATTCTAAACAGTTGTGGATTAAACCTGTGATTATACAAGCAACTGAAATTTTGCCTTAGAAAAATTTAAATTAAAAAAAGAAAAGAAGAAAAGGGAGAAGTTATTTGTTACTATCTTATAATTGTAGCTATAAAATAAATGAAATATCTTTATAGGCATAAAAATAGTGTCACCAGACAGAAAACAAATGTTCCAGGTAGAGGAACAATGATACCACTACCAATTCAAGGACCTAGTGGTAATATAGAGATCATGGAACAGATCCAAAAGAAAAAGAAATTGAGCCAGACAATTTTTTAATAACATAGTGTAAGAAGTCCTAATACTCACAATTTTAGAGGATTACAAACTGTGTAAGAATCACACACAAGCCTCAAAACTGCCCTTAACCTTTCCCATGATAAAAATTTCTTCTTAACTTACCAGAGTTAATTTCAGCAGAAAAACAATAAATTTCAAATGAAAAACTGAATATGTCTTTTAAGTGTCTTCTAAACACCTAGGAGCTTCAGAGAAGTTGATCAGCTTTCTTCCTTGCTTCACTGCAACCTACAGAGATACAGGAGTTTTAAGAAATAAGGAAACAGAAAGGAATAGCAGAGACAATTTCCGCACTTTGCTCTTTGCTCTTTTCCACTTAGGTAGGGGTAATAAAGTCTTCAACTGAACATGGAACCAAACAGAGTAAACATAGATCATTATATGCCCGAAGAATGATACACACGCGTTTAAAGCCCAGGTTTGGCATAGGGGATGACCACCTGTAGTATTACTGGTCCAATTGGAAGTGACCCAGCATGAGGGCAGATGGGCTTGCACTGGTGTTACCTGAAAGCAGTGAAACTACCAATAAATCTGAGAGATTTATCAAACCAGGAAATAAAACTCCACCCATTCTTGGTCCTGTTCTCACAAACATGAGACTCCATGCGTAAGGAAACAGACTGAACTGACTTACTAAAACACCGGTGAATGATGTGTTGATATGGCATGTGCTGCATGATACCACCTTGGCTGTGTCTGCAGACATGTTTCCCAGTTACTCAAATCCTTGTGTGGCCTGAACATGAGAATGTAACTGTTGAAAGGGCATTCATAATTGGCATATTATGGAGTTAATGTGTAATAATAAAATCATACATGTGCAAGTATATGGGCAAATATATGTATTATTTTTAAATACTTGAGGAATAATTATTCTTCTCAATTTCATTGCTTTAATTACTGCTCTTTCCAAGAGAAAATCCTGTTAAAGATGAATTCAATGAAACACTTATATACCAACCACCCAGATACATGTATTTTCTTTGTTCAGTGTAGGAATGTGTAAATATGTCAACTCTGTGGCTTTTTGGCAAGGAAAGCTGCTGCCACCCTCCATCATCTCCCTAGGACACAGAGGAAGGATGCTGACCAGGCTTGTTCCATAGTGAGAAACTGAGGACAGAACTGGTGGTGGAGAACCTGTGCCCTGGATCATGGGTGGGTCCTAACAATCCTACAGTGTGCAAAATCTTCCCAGGACATTAATAAAGGCTGTCTATCACATTTATATCTCAGCACCATAAATGTTATAGCCTTTCTATGGAAAATATTAGTGATTACTTAGTTACCACATTTGGTTTCACCTGGACACTCCCCATGCATTCAATGTTATCAACAAATAACACTAAATAGAAATTAAAATGTAACTTCTAGAGAAAAGTCCACATGGTAGAGAAAATCCCACATTCATTTTGTGGTCGGATCAGTTACTTTCATCTTAATTGCTAAACCTAAACTAAGTACTATAGATCATAAGCTGAATTTATTAGCTGACTCTGATTCTCTATTTGAAAACCTCCACTGACCTTTCTGGCTCTCATCCTCCAACATTGATGTCAGCATCTTGCATCTCTTTGGCTCTGGGGTCATTTCTTCCACATGTGAGAATGTTGTGAACAGTCCCTCCTCTCAGCCTCTCAGCTGGACAGAGTGTGTGTCTTAGTGAGAGACATTCTGAAACATAGGCCCTACTCTCATCATGCAGATTGAGAAATTTCAGCAAGGAATATTTTTTTGTGTGTGAGAAATGCAAAGTGATGTCATTTGGAAACTACACTTCTGGATTAATGATTAGGATTAGTTCGAAGGTTGTGTGTGTGTACAAGAGATGTCAGAAAGACAATTTCCAAGAACTCTCCAGCTTCTTAGAATTGTAGGAAATTGAAGGCCATTGTAGCCATGTTTCTGTGACTGCAGGGGAATCAGGACATCTAATTGCTGCTTTTCACAATCTTCAGAGCTTATAAGACTAATGATCACTTCTAACTACTGGCCAAATTGTTACTTCTATAGCCAATGTTTAAAAACGTCAAATTGGAAAAATTAAGCTAAAAAATAACTTTAAAGTCTTATTACAAACTTAGACATTAAGATTAAAGACTGGCTACTATTGACAGGAGATGTGGGTGATGGTTAATAATAATCTATGATAGAGAAAACAAAAAATCAATATATATAAAAGTGTATCTGGGAGTCAGAGAATCTTCGCTTTAAAACTTCTACTCTCTTGGTTAACGAAACTGGTTGGCCTTGTGATCCTCTCAGATATACTCTTCTCTGTGTAAACTTCCTTTAGACTTTATGCTTTTGGGAATTACATTTTTGTTTTTAACTTAAATATTCAATTTTGTTTACCTTAAGTGTGAAATCCATGGCTCAGCCTACAGGTGCCAGGATTACAGGGACACCTCCTAGAGGTGGCAGAACAGAAATACCATGAGATGAACTCCTCCACTACTTAGTGTGCTTTCAAGATTACGCTCCCAAATAAAATTAAGTCATATATCCAACAAAGCTGTAATACTTTGCCCTCTTTTATCATCATAAGGTTATCTAGATTTCAAAGGTTGTAGAATAATTTATGCAGATCTTTTTTCCAAAGTTTGATTTTCATACTTTGTATTTGTTTCCGTGGTATCTTTACTGAGTGTAATAAGGAGTTTATATTTTTTATATTCAGTCCGTTTTTGCTTTCCTCCTATACTGTTAGTTCTGAACACATGACTTCAGAAAATATGCAAAAGGTCACCCAGTTTTTGTTTCCCAGATAACAATTATTGCAGTAATATATCACTCATGAATGATGAGGCAGGTACCTGAGCTATAAAATGATTGACCTTTGTATATAGTCACAGAGTTGCTCAGGACAGATACTGATTTTATTACAAGAAAAGTAGTTTCATAAAAAAACCCTTTAATGTATTTCAGAATTTAAACATGCAAGAGCCTTTCATACTTAAAAAAATAAAAACAAAATATTTAGTAAGGATGGACATTTAGTAAAGAGGTCCAAAATGATATTTGGGGTGCCTGTCCCCCTTATCAGAGTGCTGAGTGAATCTTAGCTTGACTTCCAATTCATTCCTAGAAATGAATATCCTGGTAGGCACTGATTGATGGAGCAGGTGCTTAAAGCTTTACCACACATGAGGGAGACTTAGATTGAGTTCAGGGAACCCTTGCTTTGACCTGGCAAGCCTTGACCCTTGTAGATATTTAAGGCAGGAATCAGTAGATAGGAGAACTCTTTATGTCTCTGTTTTTCTGTCTTTCAAATAATATGGAAATAATAAATAAATAATTTGAAAGACATTTTTTAAAAGAAAGCTCATAAAATATTCACACACTTGAGAGTCAAAAATAATGACACTAAATAACATTAGAACTTGTGCATTTACTTTAACATTGTTTTGCTCCCAAGTACATATCTTTCATTCCATTTGTATTTGCATACGTCATGAAATGGCTCAGTCAGAATAACTGACACACAACTTCACACATCTCTTGCTTTTTTTGTGGTGAGAACACATGAAGCCTACTTTTAGCAGTTTTCCAGCATACAATACATTGCTATAAACTGTAATCTCTGTTGTATAATGGATCATTTGAATTAATTCCCTTTGTTTGGTAAAAACTAGTATGTTCGATCAGCATCATCCCAAATCTAATCTACAACTTTTGGTAACCACTACTCTACCCTCTGCTTCTATTAGCTCAGGTTTTGTAGAGCCTACGTACAAGTGTTACTCAGCAGGACTAATATGTGCCTGGCTTACTCATTTAACAAAATGTCCTCCTGGTTCATCCACATTGTCACAATGATAGGATTCCCTCCACCATAAAAGTTGAATAACATTCCATTGTGTAGGTATAGATATCACATTGTCCCATCATTCATGTATTTTGTGCCATTATTTTATTCAATATTTTGAATGTTACGAACAATGTTTCAGTGAACTTGGGAGTTCACATATTGCTTTGGCAAATAAGAACCCAATTGTCTGATCACCGGGTTATGTGATAGGAAGTTTGCACTGTTTTCTCTTACTTCAGTTATTATTCTCATATGTATTTCAAAAATTTAATGCTCCAGAATTTATATTTTCGGAATATTTCAGAAAATACATTTCAGGATCAATAAATCAAGTGCTTTTCTTCATTAAATATGAAATGAGAAAACAGAGGAAGAAATTCAGTACTGAAGAAAATTAATCTGATTTTGAAACCAGCATGTATGAAAAACTATCAGAGAAGGAATCAGAGAGAGGAAGAAATAAAGTCGTGAGATTATTAAGTGAGTGTGGCTTCCAGGAAACTTTCTAAAGAAAATTACTGTAATTTTTCCTCTACCAAATTCTGATTATACAATCATGAACTAAAGCTTCTGATTTGTGTCACAAGCTTTAATTTTAGCTTTTCATTCCTTTTAAAATAACGTTTTTGTAGGTTTTATCCATTTTAAAGAATAAACTATCAATCTTTTTAAATGTAAATTTTTTACAAATAGCATTTATAAGTAATACATATTTTAAGGTATTGTTCTGCCAGTTTAGCTTATGAATCTGGCCTTAGAAAGCCTGATGTCAAATGTGGTTTGATATCCTTAGTTAACAAATACACTTCCTTGTCCATAATAGATCTGTATGTTAATATTGCCAGAGGGAGTGAAAATGACAAAATTGGGAGACCATTTTTCACTTCCTCACAGAGTTAAATGGATGTTGTGACCAACAATTTCCACCTTAGCTACTTACTGAAAAGAAATGAAAACACATGTGAATGTTGAATGATTTACTCATAGATATTTATATGAATTTTATTTATAACAGTTCCAAACTGGAACATCATCATGGAAATTTATAAAGTCTAGCATGTCCATGCAATGTGATAAAAATACAAAAAATATTAATATTTTTACATCTGATCTCTAATCATCCAAATCTCTTGTTCTTTGCCATTCTTGGTGATATTGGAGTTGGAATGTGACATTTGGGGAACAAGGTTATACTAGTAGAAGATTCATTAAGCGTACTGATGAATAACCAGAGGAAGCATTTCTCTTTTGTTTGATTGGGCTTCTCCTCCTGTTCTCTCCCACATGCAGAACTCCTAGCTCAGCTCACCTCCTGCAAAGTTTCAGTGATTCCTCTGCAAGTGGACTGCAGATAAGTTCATCAGCACTCCAGTTATCTCTCACTGACTTCGTTTTAAAAATCAGACTTGGTTTCCTAGGAGTTTCAGTAGAATCTAGCTTCTTGCTTTTACTTCAGCAGTGCCATGAGCCTGTGTCTCCTGTTAGCATCCATAAAGTCATCTCAGCACTATGGAGATAAATTTCCTCAACCTTCAACACCGCTAGATTTATTCTCTAAATACTTTCGTATGAGACCTATATATAGTAGCTGCCATTTGTGTTTCATTTAGAAGTCTCTCTTTTTTCAATTAACATGAAAAGAGATTTTCATCCATTCTATAGGTATAGTTCCAGAAAAGGATCATTCTTCTCTCCACTTTTCCCCGTCAATACACTTCCTTCATGTTGTATCATCCTTATTCAGGTTTCTCTGCTTCCTTTTAAACATGTATGGAAGAACTTACTTTTAACTTCTGCCAATTTTTATTTTTGAATTCTTCCATGTGGCTTGGTGAGATGATGACTCCTTCAGCCCATAACCAGAGGTGTGTACTCTGTGGCCTGTGTTAAAATGTGGAATGAAAGACCAGGTTGACATCTAAGTTGTGTGTGGTGGATCCTCTTTTTTATCAGCATAAGGTAGGCAAAGGTCAAAACTGTCAGTGGAATCATCACCTCATGTGCTTCTTTGAAAATGATCAATGCCCAAGACAAGCCCACAATGTCCAAATCCCAAACCATGACTGCAGAAGAACCAGACAAAGAATCAGGGGAGTTTCTGTGTAGCCAGAGACAGCTACATACCTGACACTATCAAACAGTTGCAGAATTGCTACAGTCTTTGATCATGAGAAACCCATAGTTCTGGATGCTAAAGGTACCCTCAACCCTTCAAGTCTTTGGAGAGCAGTGGCCTCACTGCGGCATCCTGGGCATGTGTTACTCATGGCATTCTACCATAGTGGTCTGGATGTAACTGGCCAAAAGCCTAATGCTGAAATCCTAGACAGGTTGAGCCCATAGTGTGCAAAATCACCAACTGGCAACAAAGAGGCTGGTGACTTCAAGGGTCATAGGCAAGTCAAACCTCTGGCGTACCAATGTACCAGTCTGGGAGTGGGCAAGTGGGTTGTTTCGGGTCCTGGAAAAGAAACACCATCAACATACCACTGAGTTTGGCCAGGGGCTTGAGGCTGGATTTCTGATTTGAGAGAAGCAGGAGTACAACTGATAGCCTTGGACTAGCAGTTACCTAATGGTCCTTGACAGGTCACATATGATGTGTGTCAGCAGTAACAGTCAAGTTAAGCCAGTGGCCTGAGGTTGCAGTTTGTAGGTAGGAACTCCCACTCACGGCCTTTGGTGTTATCAAGAAACTTAAGCTTTCCTGTTCTGTAGGTCCCAAAACAACAGCATTTCAGGTCTCCGATATTAGGGAATGGGGAGTGTGTCCTAAAATCAAAACATATGATACATGATTTGCCACGCCTATGCTGACTCCTTTGTATTGGGGAGACTTATACAAAGGTGCACATGATGGATAAATTAACCTGTTCTTGTCATCTGATTGAAGCATTGGATGTTATTTCACAATGAATAAAAAGGCCAGGACTTCACAGAATGGCACTGATGATGTAGGGGACATAGCCATAAGCACCAACTGCACTTTCTATGGCTAATGAGATCCAAACATCAGATGAGATAGGAGCATATTTCTGTACCCAGAACATGTAATCAGAAGTAAGTAGCTACAGAACATGACATAAAACTACATCTTTTGGCAACCATAACAACAGGGGTTGGAAACCTCAGGAAAAAATGAAATGGTTCAGGGAGATAGTAATCTTAACATTCACTAGTTGGAAGTCATACCTCCCCCACCTAATGTAAAACACTTTGCCTGCTTGTCATTCAAATGACTGCTTCCTTAGGCTGCACTCACCCACACCTCATACTAGAGGGTGATAGCATGTGACCACTCCTCTCCCAGACTCACAAGAAGCCAGCCAATGGGGAAAGGTGTCCTTTCTTTCCCTGTAGACAGAGGAAGGTGGTAGAAAAATCTCTCTGCCACATTTCCCTTTCCTGTCCACTACATCCATGAATATGTTCCTATGATTTCCTAATCTTTTTAAATAACTTTACCAAAAAAATCAATATACCTAAAATATAAAGGCTTATTTAAACTGGAAAATAAATTCAGTGTTAGTCCAGAGTAGTTACAATAAGCTGTCAAAAATTTAAGCTTACTTCACTTTTTCAGTTATTTATTCTTACTACACACTCAAAATATTCTTCCACTTACATCCATTATGTCATATCTAAACAACAGAAAAAGAAGATCATATAACACATACGATTTTCTTTTAATGGTAAGTCCAAGAGGTCAGAGAGCACAAGTAAGCACATACTACACTGTCCAGCCACCAGTGACATCCAGCAAAAAAAAAGATAGCAATTCATGTTTTTTGTAATTTTTATTTTTCATGATACAGTTCCATAAGCTCAGGAATTTCCGCCTCCACCCTCCTCATTTGCCTTCTGTCACACTGATTTCTCTGACATTATCACAATAGTGCAGTCTTTAAAAAACAGTCACAAGTCCATCATTCTGCTATTTTAGTGTATCATAACATTGTATGTTTAGATAATGGTAGAAAGTTCAGAATTCTGTTTTGAAAATACGTTACACAGTTTCATGGGAATTCATCTTATACTTGAAAGTAGAGATGTATCCCAAAATGCATCTTCACTTCATGGTATGCCTGCCGCCATTATACCGTTCCTCTAGAAGAAGTTTTACATACATATTTATCTATGTATCTATTGAACTTGTATTTTGCATGAAGGTTGGTTTAGAGAGAAAGTATGATGCTTGTTCTTTTGTAGGAAATGTAATTTTTAAGCAAGCCTGTCATAGGGAAAGAAATTTATCTTAAGCAAGAGGAAAATGGATATAAGTCACTATCAGAAATGTATGTGTTGGCAACACCCGCGTCGCCACGTACCCTGAGCCGAGCAGAGGGACTAGGGTTATGAGACAGACAAGACAAACAACACACACAACACACCGAGGCTCATTTTTGTGAAGTGAAGCCCTTTATTCAAAGTGGAACTGCTCTTATATAGTCTGCTTGGCCCCTCCCAGGATTTTCCCAATGCTTAAGCAACACCTAAGCTCCCCTGAGGATGTGCAAAAAGGGGAAGCAGGAACGAGGGAAATTGCAGTCAAGCCAGGGGCTAAATGTATCAGGCCATGATTGCCCTTCTTGTTACACTTTGAGAACCAAGCTAAGCTGTGGAGTTAACCTTGGGAGACCGGGGCCTACATCTATGTCCCTCTGATACATCATGATAATGCACCAATAACAAGAAAGAACGAAACACATAGCGCATGTGGAATTGTAATCATTGGGTCTCAGCATCATCATTTTGTGGAAATAGATACATTTCTAAATTACAGGATTGCTGTGTTCTCATTCAATGGACAATTGGCAGGAATTCTGAGTCAGAGGACCAAAGCCTGAAAAGAGGTCTTAAGACACTTTGGAATGCATTCTGGGAAAAGGAGAAAATATGAGATCCATCTGTCATGTTGTAGAGTGATACATCTCCATCAACCTCCCAGAAACACGTCCCAGAGGCGATTTCTTTCTGACCCTGCACACAGGGAAGAGAATTGAATCTCTGTGGGGTGTAGGCAGATCTTGATCCTCTTCTTGCCACCTTATATACTTCCTCTGTTGAGACAGTGAGAGTACAGGATGGGCAGTGTCTGCATCTAGGATCACCTGTACTGCAAAGACAACAGGAGTATCATTTCTCCAGAAAGTGTTTTCATAGACCACAGCTGGATTATCTCAAGTATGTGAGAGATCTAAGACCCTAAGTGAATCTGGTAACTTCTGCCTGTCTTCTGTGTGACTATACAAAAAGAACAGGGTCCCCGCTAGACCATCGTATACTCACCAGCGTGGAACTCTTTCCTCCAATCTACAAAGATGATAACAACATGAGAATCTATTATGTGGAAAACAAAACTACCTGATCATCCAGTGTATATATACAAGTTTAGTTCCAAGTATAAGCAACTGAAGAAAATGTTGCTCAATATGCTTATGTTTCATTTTATAGCCTGCCAACTTATGTCTGAATTGGAAGCTGGACTGAAAGTAGAGGAGCTTGGAATGAAATCAGCTCCTCAGTAAGGGATGCAAGTGTCCCAAGTAGCAGCTTAATTCTGTTCCAGAACACTCACCTTAATGTGTTATCATTTATAGTGATACATTATTTTTCAGAGGTGTGCATTGAATTTCTTTCCTTTAATAATGCTTTATTCATTGAAAATGTGTATTCATAACAGTTTTAGTAACAAATTATTTCTAGAATCCATGTCAATTGTCAGCATATAATGCTGCTTTGCTCCAGTCTGTTAGAGAAGAGGATAGGAAATCCTTATTCTATTTTATTATTATTATTTTTGTCTTCTGATTGTCCCACTGCCCTTGATATAATTCTGTATTTCCTCTCTCATTTTCTCATCTATATATACTGTGCTTTCTGTTTTCTTGTATCTATCCTTATATTTAAATTTTAAAAAATAACAGTAAAAATTATCAAGAGAAGTAATAAGGAAAAATTCAAAAAATAAAAATAAAGATATTGATGTGTGAAGTTGGTATCATGAAATAAAAGAAAATTAAATTAAAAATAAAAGGAATGAGTGTAAAATGCTAAATCAATGATTCTATGTATGCTGGACATTTAACCAGTAGAAGAAGTGCTGAATCATATGGCAATTCTCTCTAATTTTTAAAGGAATATTGACATTATTACCCATTGTGCTTTACCTAATTTACACACCTAGCAATGTAAGAGCTCCTGTTTTCTTTAGCCTCACCAGTATTTATTATATTTGTTGATTTTTGGGTGTGTGTGATAACAATTTTCATCATGATTTTGATTTTCAACACACTGATGGTTTGTGGTGCTAAGATATTTTTTCACTATTTTGGTCATTTTCATTTGTTTTTATTTTTGAGAAATGTTTATTCTGGTCTTCAGACAACTTCTCATTGGATTGTTTTGTTGTTGTTGATGGTAGTGATAGTGATGGTGACTTATTTTCCATGTACACCTGACATATTTTCCATATAAAGCTTATATCCGAAAGGACATATATAATTCATTGGTATATAGTGGCACTTTTTTTGAAGATTTATTTATTTATTTATTTATTTATTTATCTTAATATGTTGCATTATGTGACACAGTTTCATAGACTCTGGGATTCCCCCAACCCCTCTACATTCCCTCCCCCTATGGTGTACCTCCACCTTGTTGCAATATTACAATTCAAATTAAGTCAAGATTTTTTCTTTGCATACCTATATCAAGCATAGAGTCCAACATCTTATTCTCCAGATAAATTCAACAGTTTCATGGCTAGACCATCTCTGGTCTGTGTTAGAGCTGGTAGAATATCATCCTGATCAATTGAGAGTCCCAGCAAATCAACAACAATTTACAACATTATTGAATTAACTGACATGATATTGACTAATCAGTATGTTAAAACCATGTAAGTTCTTTACCACCTCCTGTGACTATTTCATTGACATTTCACTTTTTGTTTATACACAGCAGGCTGCTATACACATTAAAGTGGCTATAGGGAACTACCCAGCTGTCTTGTGTCTATTATCATTTTGGTATTTAGCAGTTTATAGCGTTGAAGCATAATTTTGTTGAACTTGGCAGATTTTAGGGTATTCTAAACTGGCTTATAACTCTACCAAGGCATATGTCAACAGTTGAGGTGCAGAACACTTTAAGGAGGGGTGTGCAGACAAACTTTCATACCCTAGTGAGGAGTAACTAATCTTTGTGTCCTACCAAGTAGGGTATATGTGAATCCATGCTGACTGTTTCCTGTCTAGTTCTATGCTTTCCTTGTATTTCTCTATCTATTCTAGTTTTTTTTTTTTTTTTGGTGGGGTGGGTGGGCTCCAGAACACCCTGGTGGTCATTGCAAGAGAGGGTAGGGATCCAAAGTTGGATCTAAGTAAGGACCAGAAAAGGCTCCTCTCCCTAGTCCCAAAGGAAGTTGATTGTTTTGCTTCTGCAGACCACTCAGGACTCCTAGCTGTTGTTCTGATGACCTTGGATCATGCAAGGCAGGGTTTGGGCTTCTTCCATCCTATGGGGTAGATCCAAATGGGGCTGGGTGACCTCAGAGTTCTCAGCCTCTTGAAGGCACTCCAATTCTCCGTGGTCTCCTTGGCTGTTGGGATGTAAATCGTTGGTGCCCATACTGATAGTCCTTGGTGAGGATCTGGGAGTCTTCAGGGTTGGTATACAAGCCTCCTGTCCACCTGTTCCACTTTGGGGTGCCCCCCCTGCTCTGTGCATATGACCTCCTGTAAAGAGGTTGTCAGGATCACTCTTGATTTCACCTATATGTCCTTGTAGTTTTACAGTTGTCTAATACTTATTCGAGTCTGTTGTCTATGAGTTACTTGTTATATTCCCTATAGGTTATACTTCACATGTTCCACACATCTAAAGAGATGAAAGATTTCTCTGCTCTCCCGCCTCCATTTCAAGTAGATTAGGGTGTTAAGAGTATATTAGCTTTTACAATCCTTTGATGTACATCCTAAGCAATCTCACTCACATTGCTTGTTGATTAATTCATTACATCGCAATATCATACTGCATTAGATATTGACTGTTTGAGGTTGAAATAATATTACACTATATGGGTACTATTTTTTGGATTGACTTCATTTCATCTTAAATTAGGGCAAACATGTGGTATTTGACCTTTTGGGATTTGCTCATTTCTCTTAGCATAATGGTTTCCAGTTGGGCCCATTTGGCCAAAAAACTGCATTTCTTTTTTTTTTTTTTTAATAGCTGGGTAGTATTCCATGGAGCAAATGAACCATAGCTTTCTTATCCAGTCTTCTGTTGATGGGCATTTCGGTTGTTTCCAAGTTTTTGCAATTATTGATTGTGCTGGTATGAACATAGTGGTGCATGTAGGTTTCTCATGTAGCAGGTGTTTTGGATATATTCCTAGGAGTGGTATTGCTGGATTATATGGTATGCTGATTTTCAGTTGTTTCAGTATCCTCCATACTGATTTCCATATAGGCTATACAAGTCTGCAGTCCTACCAGCAGTGTAGTAGGGTTCCCTTTTCCCCACATCCTCACCAGCAAGTGTTGTTTGTGGTTTGTTGTATGTGTACAATTCTTACTGGGATTAGGTGGTACCTCATTGTTATCTTCGTTTGGATTTCCCTTATTGCCAGGGAGCTTGAGCATTTTTTCATGTGTTTGTTTGTCATTTGGTTTTGTTCCCTTGTGAAATGTCTGCCCATTTTCTGTGCCCATTTTTTGAGTGTTTTTTTGTTCTGGTGTTTTGGTTGGTTGTTCTGGAGATCTTTGTATATCCTGGAGATTAGCCCCCTATCATGTATGTAATATGCAAAGGTCTTCTCCCATTCTGTGGGTTGCTTTGTTGCTTTGTTGATTGTTTCCCTTGCTGTACAGAAGCTTCTCTGTTTGATGAAGTATCGGGGTCTCCCTTCCCATGGAAGAAATCACCTGGCACTGGAGTCTCAGAGGTGCTTTATTCAGACCTTCCATTAAAACCGTCATGTCCATTGATTCCGTTATGCAGAAGCCCCTCCACGCCCAAAGCCCCTGGCTTATATATCAATCCTACCCAATCAGCTTAAAGATCACCAAGGCACACCAATCAGGGCAAAGGGCCAATCACAGGGCAGGAAATGGTCAGTGCCCCCAACAGCTCCCACTTCTTATTTTATTAAGCAAAGGACCTTTCCTGTCTTAGGTGTTCTGAGTTCGGGCTCCCCTTATCCATCATGGGCTAACCACGTGGCTTGGAATGTGGTGCCTGTCTTAGGTTGGTGAAGCCATATTGGATACTTACCCGTCTCTGGCTACCGGTTCAGCATGCCCAGCCAGACTTCTGGGGATTCTCTGTTGTGAAGCTGTGCTTGCCCTAGCAGCCTCTGTTGCTGCTGCTGATGCTGTGTTCAAAGATGAAGTGTCCACAGGCCCCAAAGGATGATAATAAGATAAGGCCCAGGCCTACTATACCGGCCCATTGGTGTGCAAAGGAAAGACCCTTTAGTATCCAATTTGTCCATTGCTTTACCACGGCAATCTCTACCTTGGTGCTATTTATGGCTATAATTTGGGATCTTAGTTCCTAAGTCAAATTATAAGAACCTGAAGATCACTTTCTTTCTCCTGAACGGGCATGGGAATAAGTTGTGGAATGTGTACCAGCACCACAGTGCCGGAGCCATTGCAAGACTGGGTAAGGGTTCACTTAACTACAGAGCAATTCAAAAGGGTAACATTAGCACTCATGGAAACAATAAACATAACATAATATAATAGCAAATATAATAACATTATAAATAACATCACAACTGCAATTAACTTTAACATCTTCTTCCATATTCTAGAACTATTATTACTACAATTACAATTTTTTATCACTACCTTATCAATAAATGCAAAAGCTGGTATATCTGAACACCCACCCCTACTACTGCAAAGTACCCAGGCGTTCCAAGGCTGAGCAGAAACAGATTGAACAGGGTTACCATATGTATAGTTATACCCCACAAAGGTGGAATTTGACTAGGTAGGAAATAAATTGGTCACAGCAAGATCAGGTGCTACTCTTCTAAGAGTCACAGTACTTTGAAAGCTAGTCCGTTCTGGGGGTCATTTCCAAGGCCCTAGAGAGCGAGGCAATATTTGCCGCACCCCTTTTTTAGTGCCGTTATATTCACTTCTTGGGCACAGTTGGGGAACTGATGCGGTCATAACCATTGCTTCTCACTGGAAAGGTGATTGGCAATACTTTCACTATCACCCATAGCTGGAGATTTTAGCTATTTCTTCTCTCGGTATCTAAATGAACATCAGGCTGATCAGCATCCACCATGTCCACAGGTTCATCTCGCTCCGGCTTTCTTATCACTCGCATCAAACGTTCTGGCACCCACACCAGTCAGTCAGAATCCTGCGGAAAAACAAAAACTGCTCCTCGCGTCCGTCGTAAGACCAGATGCGGGCCCATCCATCATTTTGTTAAAACATCCTTCCACATCACCCAATCTTTGCAGGGGCCTGCACCAACAGCGTGGCGTACAGTGGCAGAATGATCATCCAAATCCAAAATGAAAAAATTAAAAATATAAGTAAGTAAAGCCAATTGATGTTTAGGATTATTGGGATATAGGGTGGCTCCTACTCCCCCTTTTTGTTTTATTAATAATGCTTTGAGAGTTGCACGGGCACGCTCTACCACAGCCTGGCCCATGGGATTATATGGGATGCCAGTGGAGTGTTTAATCGCAAATTCAGAACAAAACTTATCAAATGCTTTGGCTGCATAGGCAGGTCCATTATCAGTCTTATAACACCGGGGGACTCCCCAGGCTGCAAAAGCCTGAAGGCAACGAGATATAACATCTTGAATTTTCTCCCCTGTATGAGCTGAGGCATAAAGAACCCCAGAGCAGGTATTGATAGAGACATGAACAAAAGAAAGGCGACCAAACCTGGGAACATGGGTAACATCCATCTGCCATATATGATTAGGCATAAGGCCACGAGGATTAACCCCAAAGCAAGAATCGGGGGTACTCCCGTGGAAGAAATCACCAGACACTTGAGAGAGTCTCCAAGGCGCTTTATTCCTATCTTCCGTTGTGACCGTTATGACCGTTGTGTCCACTATGACCATTATGACCCTTACGCTCCAGCCCCTCCCCTGCCAAGCCACCCGCTTATCTGTCAAACCTGACCAATCAACTTAAAGATAACCAAGGCACACCAATCAGGGCAAAGGGCCAATCACAGGGCAGGAAATGGTTGAGCCCCCAACAGCTCCCCCTTCTTGTTTTATTAAGCAAGGGACCATGCCTGTCTTAGGTGTTCCGAGTTTGGGCTCCCCTTACCTATCATGGGCTAACCACGTGGCTAGGAACGTGGCACCTGTCTTATGTTGGTGAAGCCGTATCGGATACATACCCATCTCTGGCTACCGGTACAGCATGCCTAGCCAGACTTCTGGGGATTCTCTGTTGTGAAGGGCAAGCACAGCTTGCACTAGCAGCTGCTGTAATGCTGCTGGTGCTGTGCTCAAGGATGAAGCATCCACAGACCCCAAAGAATGAAAATTAATAAGATAAGGCCCAGGGCTACTATACCGGCCCATTAGTGTGCAAAGGAATCAGGAATGCAAATGGTGCTTGACAAAATTATACAGGAAAACATCCAAAACACTTGGAACATGAATCCACCCCGCATACAGGATGGACAGAGAACTCCCAACAGACATGATCCAAAGAGATCCTAACCCAGACACATGGTGCTCAAGTTCTTCTCCAACAAAGGCAAAGAAAGAATCCTGAGACAAGTACGAAGCAGAGAAAAGATCACATACAGGGGAAAACCCATCAGAATCACTGCTGATTTCTCCGAAGAGACCCTACAAGCAAGGAGAGAAAGGACAAAGATCTTCCAAGTCCTGAAACAAAACAACTGTCAACCAAGAATAATGTACCCAGCAAAGATCTCATTTGTATATGAGAATGAAATCAGATACTTCCATAGCAAGGAAAAACTAGAAGAATATGCCAACACAAAACCAGCTCTACAAAATCTCCTCAGAAATGCGCTAAATCCAGAAAAAAAGGAGGCAAACCATAAACAAAGATGGAAAACAGGAAGGTCTCCCAACTAAAGCCCATACAAGGAAGGGCAATTACACAGACTACAACACACACAAAACACACTCGCATGGCAGGGTAAAACCACAACCTCTCAATTTTAACTCTCAACATAAATGGTCTAAACTCACCAATCAAAAGACAAAGATTAATAGAATGGATCATCAAACAAGACCCAACTATATGTTGCCTACAAGAAACACATCTAACTAAAAAAGATGCAAAAAAACTGAAAGTGAAGGGATGGAAAAAGATGTTTCATGCCAATGGATGAGAAAAAAAAAGCTGGGGTAGCTGTCCTAATTTCAGACAAGATACATTTCAATCTAACAAACATCAAAAGAGACAGGGAAGGCCATTTTATACTGGTGAAAGGAATGATCCATCAAGAAGCAATCACCATCATTAATGTTTATGCACCAAATTCAAACTCACCTAGTTACGTGAAGCAATTACTTACACACTTAAGGGAAGACATAGATACTCACACAATTCTTGCAGGCAATCTCAACACGCCTTTAACATCAATGGACCGGTCCTACGAAACAAAAACTCAACAAAGAAACAACAGAGCTCACAAAAACAATAAAACAAGTGGACTTAGTAGAAATCTATAGAACATTTTATCCTAAGGTTATGGACTATACATTGTTCTACTGAGAAGAATGTAGGAGAAGCACCTTCTCCAGAATCGACCACATGATAGGACACAAAGCGAATCTAAATAACTTCCAAAAGATTAGAATCATACTATGTACCCTCTCAGAACACCATGGGATGAAACTGGAAATCAACAACTCAAAACTCCCCACGAAATATAGACACTCTAGGAAGTTGAACAATATGCTATTAAACGAACAATGGGTCAGAGAAGAAATTAAAGATGAGATCAAAAAATTTATGGAAACCAATGAAAACTCCTATACAACATTTCAAAACTTGTGGGACACTGCCAAAGCACTGCTATGGGGTAAACTCATTGCAATCGGAGCCCATGTCAGGGCCAAGAAAGACACCAAATACAGGAACTAACCACACACCTCCAGGATCTGGAGAAACAGCAGCAGAAGAGCCCCACACACAATAGGAAACAAGAAATCATCAAAACAAGGGAGGAGATAAACCAAATAGAAATCAAAAAACTATACATAAAATCAACAAATCAAAAAGTTGGTTTTTTGAGAAAATAAACAAAATAGACACTCCACTGGCCCGACTGATCAAAAAAAAAAAAAAAAAAAAAGAAAAGAAACGTGAGAATCAATAGCATTAAAGATGAAAAAGGCAACATAACAACAGACACTGCAACCATTAAGAAAATAATTAGAAATTACTACAAAGAACTGTACTCCAACAAATTTGAGGATTACCAAGAAATGGAAAAGTTCTTGGACTCCCACCACTTGTGAAAACTTAGTCCAGAGGCAACAGAAGAATTAAGTAAACCCATAACTGCGGCAGAGATTGAATCAGTCATCAAGGATCTCCCAATGAAGAAAAGCCCAGGCCCAGACAGCTTCACTACAGAATCCTACAAAACATTCTGAACAGAACTAACCCCAATCCTCTACAAGCTCTTCAAAACAATAGAGAAGGAAGCAACCCTTCCAAACTCAATCTATGAAGCCAACATCACCTTAATCCCAAAACCGGACAGAGAACCATCAGAGAAGGAAAAC
Organism: Ochotona curzoniae; assembly: GCF_017591425.1. Taxonomy (NCBI): domain Eukaryota; kingdom Metazoa; phylum Chordata; class Mammalia; order Lagomorpha; family Ochotonidae; genus Ochotona; species Ochotona curzoniae. Next base: position 158,497 of record NW_024467112.1, read on the forward strand.
TACAGACCTATTTCTCTGATGAACATTGATGCTAAAATTCTCAACAAAATCCTAGCCAATAGAATTCAAAAAATCATCAGACAGATCATTCATCCGGATCAAGTAGGATTCATCCCTGGAATGCAGGGATGGTTCAACATTCAGAAATCCATAAATGTAATAAACCACATCCAAAAATTGCAAAACAAGAACCACATGATAGTATCAATGGACGCAGAAAAAGCTTTCGACAAAATCCAACACCTCTCTGTGCTAAAAACTCTAGCCAAGGTAGGCATAGATGGGAAAATCCACAACATAATCAAAGCAATTTATGAAAAACCCAACGCCAGTATCATACTGAATGGAGAAAAGCTAGAACCCTTCCCACTGAAATCTGGAACAAGACAAGGATGCCCGCTATCACCACTGCTATTCAACATAGTCCTAGAGGTACTTGCAGAGGCCATAAGACAAGAAAAAGAAATCAAAGGCATACGGATAGGAAACAAAGAGGTCAAGCTTTCACTATATGCAGATGACATAATCCTATACATAGAAAAACCAGGTGACTCAATACAGAAACTGCTAGAACTTACACGAGAGTTTGGCAGAGTGGCAGGGTACAATATTAATGAACGAAAATCAACAGCCATAGTGTACGCAAATAACACCAAGATGGAAGAAGATCTAACCAACAGGATACCATTCAAAACAGCAGAAAGAAATATGAAGTATTTGGGAATAAATCTAACCAAAAGTGTAGGAGACCTATTCGAAGAAAACTACAAACTATTTAAAAAGGAAACTGAACAAGACCTCAAAAGATGGAATAACATCCCATGCTCCTGGATAGGTAAAATCAATATCATTAAAATGTCTACACTACCAAAAGCAATATATATTTTCAACGCAATTCCAATCAAATTGCCCAAAACATTCTTCATGGAACTGGATACAATGATTCAAAAGTTCATCTGGAAGCACAAAAAGCACGAATAGCTAGAACCATCCTGAAGAATAAGAAGTTAGCAGGGGAATCACAGTTCCAGACCCCTGGACATACTGTAGAGCAGTGGTTATTAAAACAGCCTGGTACTGGCACAAAGATAGAGAGGAAGATCAATGGAATAGAATAGAAGCACCAAAAGGGAACCCACACAAATACAGCCAACTATGTAGTTCCCTGGCAATAAGGGAAATCCAAATTAAGACATCGATGAGGTACCACCTAATGCCAGTAAGATTGGCCCACATAAAAAAAGAACACCAACGATACTTGTTGGAGACGATGTGGGGAAAAGGGAACCCTACTCCACTGCTGGTGGAGCTGCAAATTGGTACAGCCTTTATGGAAATAAGTACGAAGAACACTTGAAAAACTCAAAATCTGTATACCATACGATCCAGCAATAGCACTCCTAGGAATATACCCAAAACACCTGTTTCACGACAAACCAACATGCACCCCTATGTTCATAGCAGCACAATCAGTAAATCGCCAAACATGGAAGCAACCGAAATGCCCATCAGCAGAAGAATGGATAAGAAAGCTTTGGTACATCTACTCCATGGAATACTACTCAGCTATTAAAAAAAACAAAATGCAGTTCTTTGTGGCTAAATGGGCCCAACTGGAAACTATAATGCTAAGAGAAATGAGCGAATCCCAAAAGGTTAAATACCACATATTTGCCTTAATTTAACCTGAATTTTTTTTAAAATTTTTTTTGATCCTGTCATTGATACTGTCTCAACACATGTTTTTGGATTTAAGTAAAACACGATGTGTTTAATTAGCATTCAACATATTAGTGTAGTGCAAAATATGAAAAATTGATAAACAGAATGACAACATGAATATTTACAGGCTACCGAATGATGTCTTGGTGCATGTATATATTTTGTAAGTTCCCAAAGGATAAATATATCCATATTTTCAAGCATTTGCATTTCTTTATAATGAAAACATCCAAATTCTTATCTTCGAGTGTTTTAAATTAAAGAAGTGTGCAGTATGTTAACATTATCTCTTAACACCTCAACCCAAGATTGCATCTCAGTATTTCTTACCCTTATTTAGCTGCAACTTTGTACACATTAATCAACCTTTGCTCATCTCTTAAAGCCCCTTTCCCCCCTCATCTTCTGATGACTATCAAAAGCATAGTAGGAGACAGCACAGCAATTCCAAAAGCAGTTAATGGAATATGTAGAAAATATTTTTGCAAGTTTCTTGCTCTTGAATTATTTAGATTAAATGGAATCTCATTAGCATTTTGTTGATGAAGTAACTAAGATTTTTGAAATAGCTTTGATAAACACTTATGCTATAATATATTTGAAAGATTAACCTTTCTTTTTTTTTTGTTGGAATTTCAGTAATACAGAGAGGAGAGACAGAAATATCTACCATTTGTTGGTTTACTCCTCAAGTGGCCAAAATAGCTGCAGCCAAGCCAATCTGAGTCAGGAGCCAGGAGCCTCCTCCAGGTCTCCAATGCTGGTTCCTGGTCCCGAGGCTTTGGGCTGCCCTCCATTGCTTTCCAAGGCCACAATTAGGGAAAAGGATGGGAAGTGGAGCATAAGGGATTCCAACCAACACCCATGTGGGATTTTGACAGCTGTAAGGCTGGTGTGTAGCCAATAGATTACGCAACATGGATCCCTTTGAGATGATATTTTATATACTTCAGATGATCATTAAAACTTAAAACAGGAATTTAATTAAATTCCTTCCATTAGCAATATATCTCTAGAAAGCTCTCTTTGTGGTGTGATAGGGATGCAGAGGGTGAATCTTGAGATGCACATTGGGGGAAAGAGAAGGAGTTGTTTACACACACCCAGAGAGAAGTCATTCTAAAGCAGGACGGCCATAATGACTATTAAGGAATAATTACCATTTCGTTGCCGAAGTTTTTCTGTAAAATAAGATGGAAAAATCAAAATGCAGGCACGTTATTGTGAGGGAAAATTATAAAAATTTAAACTGACTGAGAATGCAAACAGTGACGTAAAAGAAAATGTTGCCAAGGAGCATTCAGCAATAATTTTCTTGGTGATTAAAAATTAAACTATTTCATCAAATATTCAAACATAAATTTAGAATTCTCAGGTAAAAATACAAATAGACAAGGTAAATAGCTTATTTTGTTCTAAATCACAATATATTTTATAAATTTATAGAAATGGCATGTATTTATCCAAATTTGAGCACAAAAAGTGAGGAACTATGCTTTAAAATTGTTCTTTGTTCAGTTTGGATGGCATTTGAATTTTTGTTGCATGGTTGTGAACATTGTTGAGTCCAGTAAATTAGAGTGGTGTGGATATTTATGATATTATTTTTATTATTATCATTATCATTATTATTATTATAGCCATGTTTTTTGAGTGACCATAGAAATGAGCTAGAGATACTTAAACCACTGCTCTTAAGCAAACCAAGATGAATTCTCTCAAGTGTGTAGTCACACTCAAAATAATATATGAAGAGGCAACTTTTCTTCTTTATATGTCTATTAAATTCATTTATGCAAAGAACAAATTCCAAATATTTGATATACACACTTTTAAGAACGAAAAACTAGTTTCCTCCCACTTACCACACTCTGTTTCCCCTCTTCCTCCCTTCCGTATAGTTCTTTTAATTGTTTTACTCGACCATTCTTGCAACTTACTTTATCATCTCAAGATTTTATCTCTGTGTTGATCATCAGAAAGAAAGAGCAAGTGTTTATCAGGAATAAAGATGTGGAAGCTCAAAGGAGAACAAGCACTGGATAGTACGAGGAAAACTGAAGAGAGACACCTTCATATGGAAGACTAGCAGTCACATTGGAAAAGGAAATATCGGCATCCAAGGAAACTGAGGACATTGCAAATCAAGAGGAAAGGGCTGTCCAAAGGTGCAGGTGTGTGGGTTGTCAGAGAATGTTTGCCAAGTTATTTTTTTAAGATGTCTCTGAAAGAGCAATTAAAAGTACCTAGTGATCAGGCTTTCCCGATGGGTGAAAAAAATCTAGGCTTCATAGCTCTAAGGGAAGAGCAGCAGTTTTACACTCAATACGTTTTTCAATATTCTACAGAAGTTTGTAGGCCAATTCTCAATTTGAATCTGTTAAATTTAACTTGAAAATTGGATTTCTTCCTTTTTCCCCCAGGATATTTATATTATTGTCATTAACAATTGAATATATATGCCGATTATGGACACACATGTTTCATTTTTTTACCATTGAAATTCTAGATAGAGGTTTTTATTTTTCACTTTATGTCTTAAATAAATTTCTACTTTTTCCACTGAGGACCTCTTTTTGAGTGTACCCATCAATGTCAAATTTATTTTTGCTTTGGATATGTGACGTTCTTCTTCCAACGCAGAAGAATATTTGGTCATTCATAATTAGGTGTTCTCTAGCACCCTGCTCCAATTCCCAACAGGAAGCTAGAGCAAGACTCTGCTCTTGGTTGAGTAGGAAAGAGAAAGGGCTGAGGACTCTCTCTTGAGACTGAAAATGCAACCAACCGAAATGAAACCTTGTTGCTGCTGATGAAGTGCAAAGGCTGTGGGTCATAGAGGAAGCCTACAGACTTATGAAAATATGAGGTGAAGACACGCCCTCTTCTGGGAGGGAGATACATTTGTAGGAATTGATAGAAAACATTGTGACACAAGTGTGTCTAAACCAGGTGCCAGTCTAAGAAGTCAAAAGGTTTCCATTGTCATTCTTGTCTAATTCTGAGCAAAATACAAGAAGCCATAGAACCCTCTTGTTACTCAGTACTGAGTTGATAAAATACAGTGTTCCATAGGTCCTAATTGTTCTTGTTTGAGCAAGCTGAGTGTATTAGTCGACAAGAGAGCTTTTCATAAGCCAGGAACACCTGGGCTTGTGTCTAACCTTGCAACACCAAGTGGCAGCTCAAAATCCACAGTGCTACCTCTCCTTTGTACCTCCTTCTGGTTAAAAATAACAGAAGAGAGCATCCCTGGATCCCTGGCCTAAATACTCTTTCTTGTGTTTTCCTTGAGTTGTAAAAAAATAGACCAAAGCACATCAAGATTCTGTGTTAATGTCTTTCCTTGTACTTGGTTTAGTTTTGCTAACATAAGAATAATTATTCTAAGAATTTCTAGCTTCACATAAGATAAGAACTAATGAAAACATTTGTGTGATATCTGTGTTCTTTTGGGCATAAAAGTCTCCATATGCTCAAATAAAGTGCATCATCCTGAAAGTGTGGATGATGGCCGCAGGGTAGAATAATGAAATCATTGTTTCTTAAAGTTCTTTTTGTTGTCTGTTTGATTAATTTGACAGTTGACCCTGAGGATGGCATCACTAGAATTACCCTGCTATCAAGTAGAGACATGCATTTCTGTATTTATCACCACCAACCTCATGTTGATCTGGCATGCACTCCCTTTTACATTTGTACAGGACCTAAAGACTGTGAAACCCAAGAGTAACCCATGTAGTGCCTAACACAATAGGTGAGGTGCTGTCACCCCCCTTACAACTTGCGACAGACACACAGAATTACAAGCCTTTTGGAGACTCAGAGTCTAACTGATAAAACCTAACATTGGTCAGATCTCAGTGCAGGTGTTAAGTTTCATCTCTCACCTAGGACCCAAACTCACTGACATCACATGGTCTCAGCCGGATCTCATTTTATTTAGTGATGGCAGTAGCTTTACTCAGGACAGGACATGGGTGGCTGGGGCAGCAGTGACTTTACTTAATGAAGTCTTATGGCAGACTACCTTGCCACCACAGTCCTCAGCTCAAAAGGCTGAACTTAATGCAGTCACCCAGGCTCTCAAAATGGGCAACTGTAAGACTGTTAACATCTACGTTGACTGCACTATGCCTTTGCCACAGCTCATGTCCATGGTGCCTTCTACCGGGAACAAGGCTTCCTTACAGCTGCAGGCAAATCAAAAGCAAAAAGTTCTCAACCTATTAGTTGCCATTGGGCTACCACAGCAAGTCATGATAATACAATGTCCTGGACACCAAAAAGAAAACACACTTGAAACCTTTGGAAACCGACTAGCCCACACTGCTGTCTGGAGGACTAGGCCTAAGCCTAACCTTCCCCATTGCATGAGGCACAGCTTTCAGGCCTACCAGTAGAATGTGACCTCTAACGTGGCTACAAGGTCAAGGGGAGGACACATCAAACATGACTTCTGACATGACCAGAAGATCTAGGGAAATGGACATGTCATACAGCCAATTACAGTGTCTTTGGTGGGTGTGGAGTCTGCTGGAAGGCTCTCTCCTGCCCTGCCCTTCCATGCTCTGTAATCTGTGCATAAATAAGTGGACATTCCTCACCAGCTTGACTCCAGCAGTTATTGTGGCTGAAGGCCAACATCTGCCTCACCATCACTGACCTTGGGGCCTGCTGGCTGGTCTAAGCCCTGAACTGTGCTAAGACTGAAACTGCAACTACTATTGCTAAACAAACAAACAAACAAAAAGAGCTATTACATGAGATTGTTACTAGATTTGGGCTGCCTCTCCATAAACCCTTAGGTAATGGCCCTGCCTTTATTGCCCACGTGTCAGAAGGAATAGCCTGAGCTTTTGGGATAAATTGGAAATTGTATTATGCCGATAGGCTCAAAAGCTCTGATGATGTAGAGAAAATTGCAGCCTAAAGGAGACCTTGGTAATAATATTCCAAGAGACTGCCAAAAATTGGGTGCATATACCCTCTGCATGTATCTTTGCCCTACTTATGACCACATGTACCCCCAGCATTCACTCCTTTTGAGATCATGTTTAGGAGAACCCTGCCCATTTTTCCCTAGATAGGACAAAAGGCCCTGCAGATTGTCACTCATGATCAGCTTTTAAATTTCTTGCAGTCTTTCTGGGAAATCCAAAACACACTGATGTCTGACTTGGAGGCAACTTTATGGTCACCTCCAGTCCAATCCCATTGTTTCCCATCAGGTGACCAAGTTTAGATCAAGGGACATCAAACTGAAGGCCTTCAGCCGTGGTGGAAAGGCCCATACACCGTGATCCTAACACTCCAATAGCTATTAAGGTAGAGAGGAACAAGGTGTGGATTCACCACTGCCAGGTGAAACAGGACACCAGCACACAGGAGCAACTAGTGATAGTGACAGGTCCTGAAACATTAGTTGAGAGGTGGAGAGTTGTCAGATACCCTCAGGACCTGCTAGAGATAAGACTTACCAAAGAAACTCTTTAACACCTATGCTTGTAACATTAATGTTGTTGATCTCGAATAGAAATGAGACAGATGGGGCTGATAATTGCATTATCCACACAAATTGATGAATTATACTTGGAAGTTAAGGAAAACAGAGGATGAGACTGTAGTCAAGCAGATATCCACCTATGGAGCCCCTACATTTAGATTTGATTTCTGTAAACTCTTTCAAAAATATTGAAATCGTTCATTAATATTCTCCATCTATGGGTGTGGGAAGCAAGGCATGGAACAACAGCTTTCTAATACTCAATTTTGCATATGCTCTGATAATGAAAAATGTGGCAGTCTTGGGGATTATTGCTGGTCTACATGGAGCTATAAAACAGTAGCCTCCTGGCAGCTCTGAATCTTGCCTTAAAAAGCTAAACAATTCCAGAACTTTGGAAAGTAGGTTAAGTGTAACCTTATAGTTATTCAGATAAAAAGCTGCAAGATTCTTTCTGGAACAGACTCACATGGGGGCTATGACTCTATGTTACCTACTGGGACTCAGGGGTGATATTTACCATCCAATGTCACTGCCTTAAAATGCCAACCAATCAGGTTGGCCCTAATAGAGATATTAAATCTAATGTACCCATTGCCCAGCCGCAGGATCCACCTATTTTACCCATGGTTGCCTCTGCCACAGGGCAAAAAAACACAGCACTAGGTTTAACAGGTCACACCTCAGAAGATGAGTCAATTACCAATGACTAAAATATGATAGACTCAGCTTTTCTTTTTTTCAATGCAGCAAATTCCAATGACACGAGGAGTTGTTGTTTATGTGTCAAACCTGAACCAACATATTATATAGGCATTGGTACTAATAACAATGTACATCTAATCCCAACATATCTGCAAATGTAAGTGCTGAACAAGCCCATGCTCAGGGGCTTTGTTGGTGGGGTAAGGAACCTATGCTCATTCTATGCTCTTCAAGAAAGAGGTGCCTGTTTCTTAATAAATGAGTTTAATGTTGATAACTCCTCCTACCAGGATTCATGCAGTCAAATGTACAAACTCAGCCTTGATACCTCGGGGAAAGTAATTACTTAGCTCCAGAAAGATCATGGTTTGCTTGTGTTGTAGGAAAAACCCCTTGCCTTTCAAGGATGGGGTTATCACATACCAACACAGGAATGTGCGCCCTTAACCACGTAACTAAACAACCATACTATTATTTGGGGGAAGGAAGAAGAGAACACTTGGAGGTAGCCCACAGAAAAAAAGGGCCACCCCTTTCCTCATACTATTACGGTTGTATTGGAAATAGTTGGCTCCATGGATCTTGGAGGGGCTGTTCTTAGAAGAGTCTTATAAGCCTCTGGAGCAAAGACTTTCAAACTTTAATTAAAAAGGTTGGTATGCTGTTCCATTACCAATAGATACATTTGCCAGTTGTTGGAGTTACTTTGCCCAGCTTGTCCGACCCTCAGGTCTGGACCACATGTTCACCAGTGGGAGCTATGACTCACCAAGGGAGTTTCCCAAGTTCCTCCACTTAATCTACTCCCAGACCCAGTTCTCATACATGCCATTGGGTTTAGGCCACTACCCGGCACAGTCTGGCCTTCCATTTGGCCTTGTATGAGCTGGTGAACATTGCAGCCCGGCCCACCCCACACCCTCATCAGGATGCACATTCAGGTGCTGCTGCCCTGACCAGTCCAGACTGTTGGGAGTTCCTTTACCTGTGATTGATGGCAGGCTCCTTGGTCACATCACCACCCCAACTCTTGAGATAACCAGTGGGGCTATAATTTTCACTGGGTGTGGCCCACACATTCCTCACAGATTTTACCCCCAGTTATGGTTCTTGAGTGCTAGGTAATGTAATGTCTTGCTTAATGTGACCCTTCTCTTGATCCATCATCATGTCAGGTAACATGATATAATTCTGCAGGACAAGCCCCAAGGCATAGCTTTTGCATGGACTGGTATTTGGTGGTCAGCATGTTCAGCTTATAAGGCAGGACTGAGCAAACCTTAGCCCACAAGCAAAACTAGAGACCAGGAGGGAACACAGGCCAGGCTGAGCTAAGCTCTTGCACCTACTGGTCTGCGTGAGCCAGGAACCCTAAGCCACAGTGTCTAAGGCAGAGGTTGGGACAGGTGAGGGGCTGAGCCAAGCTGAGTCAGAGCAACCACTGGCATGCATGTGATCTATGGCTGAGAACAGGTCTGGTGGGGGAGCTAGGGGACAACCCTAGCTGGGTTGAGGTTCCCACCAAGGGGCATGTGACCTGGAATGGGGGCTGCATTCTGATCGGAAAATGAATGTAGTCTCCCTTGGCACAAGTGTGGACTGGGATTGGATGCACCGAGTTGGGCCAGACCCCAACACCCTCTGGTGTCCTTGAGGTCCGGGATAGATGTGGGATGGACTAGGCAAGGTCTCAACCCCCTACTGAGCCATGTATGAGCCATATGTGGGTATGGACAAACCTTGGCTGGACTGAAACGCCCAACAGCAAGAACCAGTTAGGGTTGAAGGCCAGTCAGGTAAAGCCATTGTTCCTGCTAGGACAGGAGGTGGACTGAATAGGGCTGGCTCATGGACCCCCTGGTAAGCATGAAACATGACATTGGGAGATGTTCTGATGGAGGAGCCTGCGCAACTCCTCTGTCAGGACACAGACTCGGCAGGTAAATGCAAGAAACATGATAGGAAACAGCCTAGAACAGGCCATGGAAAGTTACCCACTGGCATACATTTGGTAGGGATCGGGGGAAGACCAGGCTGAATCTGTCCACATCATCCACTGGCAAATCCAAGCACCAGAACAGTGTGGTTCGAGCCAGGTTCGGTCGCAACAAAGACTAGTGCACAATACGGAATGCCAAGGTGAGGTTGCCTGTATTGGAAGTGACTGCATTGCCCAACCAGCATGTGTGAGAACATGGAAGTGAGTGGGCAGAGCCGGCAGGGGAATAAGGGGTGGTTCCTTTACTGCTGGACAGCTACTCCCACTGGAGAGCATAAGCTGGGATGGGGGCAGACCAGACTAGGCAGGGCTACAATACCTGTATGCCTCATGTGGACTTGACCAGGGAAAAGCCAGGCTGGGCTGATTATTCCTACTGGTGTAAACAAAATTAGAGTGGGTGAGGGTTGTTTGGGCTTAGCCACAGCATCGGCTGGCAGAAGCTGGCACTGGGGGCTAATTCTGTCAAGTCAAACCACAGAACTATCTGGAGAGTGCACATTCCAGGGGAGTGGGAGAGGCCTGGGAGGGAAATAGTGGGCTCATCCCTCTTGGATTACCACCTCCACAGGAGGGCATAAAACTAGGATAATACAAGGACAGTGGCTGGGGTGGAATGGGGTGTGGGACAGATTGGATTAGTCTGCTACACATATTGGCAAACCAGGGTGGGGGCGGGGCTGGTGGGGGTTATTGTGGGTCACTCCAACTAGGCTGCAGCTCCCACTGGTTTATGCGAGGGCCGAGAATGTGCTGGGCAGAAACAGGCTGGACTGCAACATCCATTGGTTCCAGTGGAAGTTGGGAGTGAAAATAGAACAAACCCAGCAACTGCAACCACCAGCTGATTGGGGCGATGGACTGTGCCGGGCCCTGTACTTGCTAGCACATACAAGAATCTGGTTTGAGAACACCTCAGACAAAGTTTCTTTGGAAATATCTCCACTCAAAATGCTGGACTCAGAACCCTACCAAAAAAAAAAGAGAGAAGACAGAACAGGTCAGCCAACCATCTCAGCTACATCTTGGAAGCTAAATAGGGGGCAAACAGAGACTCTATGATGTACTATATCAATCAGTGGATTCTTCAAAGACCTCATAGTGCTTGGAGTGGCAAGATGGGTAGTGATTCATAACTGCTGAAATATCAAAACCACTTGAACCAGAACCTCAGAGCATACCCTACATCTGGGACCTGGGGAGGGTGGGAAATTGGTTGGGCCTTCTCCCTCAACACCCCCCTTTAAACATGAAGGAAACAATACAAAAAAAAATAATAGTCACCCAATTTCCTATAGCCCTTGAACCTTTTTATCCTAATTAACTATGTAAAGATTGTCAAAATATAATTTAAAAAAAAACCTTGGAAAAAAAGTCTGAAAAAACTAGGTTGGTACGGTCCTCTCTGAATTAGAGGCTCCAATGTCCAACTAAAAATCCTCCGCAAACTCCTTGGCTGAGGTAGTCCTCCAAAAACAGATGAGGACTGGATCTACTGTTTTTAACACAAGGAGGCCTTTGTCTTGCCTTGGGAGAAACCTGCTGCTTCTATGTCAATCACTCTGGAATAATAAGTTATAATCTATCTCTAGTCAGAAACTGTCTCAAGTAAAGAAAAGAGCTAAGTGAAAGTCAACAAAACTTGTTTGAGAGCCAATTACTCTCCTGGTCACCTTGGCTCACCACCTTGATTAGAGCCATCTCTGCCCTCTTCTGCATTTGCTCTTAGGACTGCTAATAGGCCCATGTATTATTGATTACTTGCTTAACTATATAAAATAAAGAATTAATACTGTTAAACTCATGGACCTCAGGTCTCAGTAAAACCTCATTTTTGTTAATGATGAAGATGAGTCAAAGGTTTGACTAGTTACTAGAAAAAAATGGGAATATAAAATCTGATCACAAAATGGAGTCACTTTAGTTCAGGACTGTGTAAGCTTGCTAACTTGCTCTTTATGCTTCTGTACGGTGTGCTTTGCCACTTTTCCTGCCTTTCTGAGCAAATCACAAGGAGAAACATGCCCTGCCAGCAATTCTTGGTTTCACTGTATGATTTATTCAACCATTGTTCCCATGGCAGCCTCCTGTGACTGCCCAACTCACCTGGTTCTCATGGCTGTATAACTCACTCTTTCCCTAAAAACCCATTTAACCCTCACCTCGGGATCCCTCTCTGAAGGAAAGGAAAGCTGACCCTAGCCAGTTGATCTACCTGGCTCCTCAATAAACTTTGCTGCTTATCAGTTGTGTTGGCTGCACTTCTTTGGGAGAGGCATGAGTTGAATGGAACAACATAAAAAGAGAAATAAGAATATAATAATATTGCATTCCTACCCCTCACATTACATTGACTTCCCAGTCACATCTTTTCTTCATTTCCTTCTTTTATACTTTTTAAGATAATATAGAGTTAATTATCAACTAATTAATTAAAATTAACATTGTATATTGAAATTATGGTTTAGAAAATAATTAAAGTAAAAAATAAAGGAAGGAAAGGAGGATGGGAAGAAATCTGGTTACTATTTTATAAATGTACCTATAAAATGATTAATATTAGCATTAATTATTAATATTAATAAGAAAATAATGTCATCAGACAGAAAAAAATGTTTCAGTTGGAGTAACAGTGATGTCATCATCAATTTGAGGGTCTAGTAATAATATAGAGACCATGAAATGGATCCATCACAAAGGAAAGAGAGTCAGAAAAGCTCTTAAGAACAGAGTATAAAAAGAGTTTCCGATACTTACAATTGTAGAGGATTACAAACTACAAGAATCCTTTAGGCTTTTTGACTATGTAAAGGATAGATTAGGATAGGGATTGAGAATTTTTTATGACAGAAGAACTAATTCTATACTCTATCTTCTGTCTTGGCTATCTCTTTGACCTGTCTCAGATCCTTCATAACGCACCCCAAACACACACACACACACACACACACACACACACACACACACACACACACACACCAAAACTGCCCTTAATCTTCCCCATGATAAAAATTTCTTTTTGACTTACCTAATTTCAGCAGAAAAAAAAATCAATTTCAAATGTAACACTGAATATAAACTTTGACAGCTTCTAAAATCCTGAGTCCTACCGCCAAGAAGCCTCAGAGAAGTTGAGCCATTTTCTTCCTGTCTTCACTGTAACCTACAAGGATATGTGGTATTTTAAAAAACAAAACACAAAGAATAGCAGGGATGGATTATGTACTTTGCCCTTTGCTCTTTTTCATCCAGGCAGGGACAATAAAGGCCTCAAGTGACATGAAACCAGAGTAAGCATAACTCATTTTATGTTCATAACACACACACACACACACACACACATATTTAAAAGCTCAAGTTTGGCATAGGGGGTAACCGGCAGTATTACTGATATAACTTGAAGTGTTTCAGCCTGAGGGCGGAGAAGCATGAACCAGTGTTACATGAACCGGATATCAGTGAAATTCTGGATAAATCTCATGAGAAGTCAAACAAGGAAATAATTGCACTTCCTAATTTTATTGCTTTAATTACCACTCTTTCCAAGAGAAAACCATGTAGGAGTGATTTAAATGAAACACTCATATACTAGCTTCCCAGATACACATATTTTCTTTCTGAGGACAGAACTGGTGGTGGTGAGCTTGTGCTCTGGATCATGCCTGGGTCATAACAATCTGGGTACAAAATGAACCTGCGACATTGACTGTTGCATTTATATCTCCAGCACCATAAATGTTTACAACCTGTCAGTGCAAACTGTTACTGATTACTTAGTTATTACAGTTGGGTTTTCCTGGACACTCCCATGCATTCAATGTTGTCAACAGATAACACTAACTAAAGACTAAGATGGTTCTTCTAGAGAAAAATTCATGCAGTAGGAAAATATACTCCTTTTGTGGTTGCATCGGTTGCATGCTGCTTAATCTCTGAAGGTATCAACTAAATCCTTAGGATTATCACCTGGATTTATTAGTTGACTCTCAATCCTTGGGTTTAATTCTCTGCATTGAAACCTCAGCTGACCTTCACGGCTCTCATTCTCCAGCACTGATATCAGCGTTTTACACCTCTTTGGCCATGGGATCATTTGTTCCACATGTGAGAATGTCCTGCACAGTCCCTCCTCTCCAGTGGGTAGTGTGGATGATTATTGAGGCACATTCTAAAACACAGGACCTACTCTCACCATGAGTCACAAGGCACATTGTTAGGGTGTGGAATCACAACAGTATCAATTGGAAAATACTCTTTAAATTAATGGGTAGGATTAAAAGCAGAGCTCAAAGATTTTATGTGTACAAGAGACATCTTGGAGACTTCTTCCAAAAACTCTGAAGTTTCTAAGGATTTCAGGAAATTGAAGGCCATTGTGGCCATACTTTTGTGACTACGTGGACATTAGGATATCTAGTGGCTGCTTTTCACAATCTAAAGAGCCTTTAAGTTTAAAGATCACTTTAAACTACTGGACAATGTGTTACTTCTATCTCCAGTGTAAAAAAAAAAATGTCAAATAGTGGGCCCAATGTTGCAGCCTAACGGTTAAAGTCCTCACCTTGCATGTACTAGGATCCCACATGAGCGCCAGTTCTAATGCCTGTGGCCCCACTTCCCATCCAGCTCCCTGCTTGTGCCCTGGTAAAGTAGTACAGGACAGTTTGAAGCCTTGGGACCCTGCACCCAAGTGGGAGACTTGGAAGAGCCTCTAGGCTCCTGGCATCGTATCAGCTCAACTCCGACTGTTGCGACTGATTGCCGTGTGACTCAATGGATGGAAGATCTTCTTATTTGTCTCTCCTCCTCTCTGTGTATCTGACTTTTCAATAAAAATTTTTTAAAAAGTTAAATAGGCAAAGTTAAGCCAAGATGTATTACCAATTTCCTATTACAATCGTTCTATTGGCAGTATTAAGAATTTCTACAAAGTAAAATCGGATATAATTCTAGACTGTTAGGATTTGAGACTGGCTATTGCTGACAGATGTTGATGATTGTTAATAAAAATCCATGATGGGGGACGCAAGAAGTTAGTATTTATAAAATTGTTTCAGATCCCTCATTTTCAGGTCCCTCATTTTAAATCCTTTGCTCTCTTTGTAAATGACTAGTTTAGCCTGTGGGCGCTCAGAAATACAAATTTGTGTGCATCCTTCTTTCAATCTTTCCACTTCTTGAATTCTTTTTTAACTCATATATTCATGTTTGTATATTTTAAGTGTGAAATCCATGCCTCAGTCTGCAGATGCCAGACTGCCAGGGACACCCCATGGAAAGGACAGAACTGAAATACAATGAAATAAATTTTTCTACAACTTAGTGTGCCTTCCGAATTACTGTCACAAATAGAATTAAATCATATATAAAATCAAGCTGTAATACTTTGACTTCCTTTTATTACTATACAGTTATCTGTATCTCAAAGTTTGCATAGAATAATAAACACAGCTTCTTTTTCCAAAGCTTGAATTTCTCATTTTGCATTTGCTTTTTTATGACATTTGCACTGAGTATAATAAGCAGTCTATATTTTTTATGTTTAGTCTGATTCTTGCCTTACTGCTATTCTATTAATTCTGACCACATTACTTCAAAAACTATGGAAAAAGTCACTGAGTTATTGTTTTCCAGATAAAAATTATCAAAGTAATATATCACTCATGAAGTATAACTTGATAGATACCTAGCTATTAAGTAATTAACCTTTGTATTTAGGCCACAGATTTCCTTGGGGCAGTTACTGCTCTTATTGTAGGGAAGATAGTTCCATGAAAACACTTGATTTATGTGTTTTAGTATTGAAAACTACAAGGAACTCTCATGCTCCAAAAAAATGAAAATAAATATCAGAGGATGGGCATTTGGTACAGTGGTCCAAAAGGATGCCTTGGGTGCCTGCACAGCGTATCAGAGTGCCTGAGTTTGAGTCTTAGCTCAGTTTCCAATTTATTCCTGGTGTTGTAGGGATTTTGATCCCAAATATGGCAGCAACCTCAACTCTCGTCTAGCAGGAAAGAAGAATTTTTGTGTGGACAAAGTTTAGTTTTGTAGCAGGATTTATTAGAAAAGCTGAGAAAGGAGGCTCCTGTCGTAGTGATGGGAGGGGGCTTTGAGATAGCAAAGAGGTGGAAAAGAAAGACCCTAGACCTCTGCATTAGTGGCGGGAGGAAAAGTAGAAAAGAAAACCCATATTAATGGTGGGGAAAGCATCTTTTAAAGAGGTTCACTTCAAAAATGCTTCTCCATAAACAAAAGAGAATTCCTGGTTTCCATGGTACCAGGCCTTGGGATAAAAGACCCAGAAAGGTGTCACCAACCAACTTTCTTGGTCCCTTTCTGATGATAAAGATACCAGTCTGAAGCCCTCCCCCTTGGCAATGGCCAGAGACAGAATTGGGCTGACACTTCAGGTGGGGAATTGGTGTGTTAATGTCGCCCTTGTCTCCTGCGGAAGTGGTGTTCTTGATATGTTAAAACATGCACATGTCTCTGGAGACTTGTCTCCTGCTCTGGTGAATACAAGACATGGTGGTGGAAATATCTCCTTTACATTTGAGAAAAAAAATGATGACTTGGGACCCAGAATACCCTAACTGCCTACTACCTGGTCTAACTCTGCTTTGGACTAGATACATAGCACAGTGGCTAAAATTCTTGCCTTGCATGCACCAGGATCCCATATGGGCGCTGGTTCATGTCCCAGCTGCTCCATCTCTCATCTAGCTCCCTGCCTGTGACCTGAGAAAGGAGTAGTGGAAGGACCAAATGCTTGGGATCCTGCACCTGTGTGGCAGATCTGGAAGAAGCTCCTGGCTCCTGGCTTCTCATTGGCTCAATTCCAGCCTTTGCAGACACTTGGGAAGTGAACCAGCGGACAGAAGATCTTTCTGTATCTTCTTCTCTCTGTACATCTGTCATTCCAGTAAAAATAAATAAATCTTAAAATTAGACTATACTTTAACCATTTTTTTCTTTTTCTTTTATTTGACATAGACTTAATGTAATCTTTACAAAGCTTGTATATATATTTGGAAAGAGGAAAGCATAAATTAGAATTAATAGTTTTTTAAATAAAATTCATTTTATCTTTTAGTTAAGAGGCAGTGTTACAGAGAAGATGTGAGATAGAGATCTTCTATCTGGCTTTTCATTGAGAGAAAGAGACAAAGAGACCTTCTATTCTCTTCTCACCTGCCCAAATGGCCAAAAAAGCAAGAGTTGGGTTGATTTGAAATCAGGATCCAGGATCCAGGAGCATCTTCTGAGGTGCAGACCCAACAACACAAGCCATCTTCTGAAGCTTTTTCAAGCATTAAGCAAGGACCTGGGACAGAAGTAGAACAGCCATGATACAATCTGGCACCCATGTGGGATGCCACTGCCATAGACCGAAGTTCAGCCTACTTAGCCATGACATCAGCCCTGAGTCTATTTTTTTTAATTATTTTTAAGGTTTTTAAAATTTATTTATTGGAAAGTCATATATAAATAGAGGAGGAGAGACAGAGAGGAAGATCTTCTGTCCGAAGATTCACTCCCCAATTGAGTGCAACGGTCGATGCTATGTTGATCCGAAGCCAGGAGCCAGGAACCTCTTCCAGGTCTCCCACATGGGTGCAGGGTCCCAAGGCTTTGGGCGGTCCTTGACTGCTTTCCCTGGCCACAAGCAGGGAGCTGGAAGGGAAGTGGAGCTGCTGGGATTAGAACCGGCAGCCCATATGGGATCCCGGGGCGTTCAAGGTGAGGACTTTAGCCGCTAGGCCATGCTGCAGGGCCTTATGTTTTTTTTTGAAGGTGGTTTTTTTTGGCCCAACACAATAGCCTAGTGACTAAATTCGTCACCTTGCACACAATGGGATCCAATAAGGGCACTGGTTCTGATCTTGGCGGCCCATTTTTCAATTCAGCTCCCTTTTTGTAACCTGGGAAAGCAATTGAGGACAACTGAGAGCTTTGGGACTCTGTACCCTTGTGTGAGAATCAGAAGAGTCTCCTAGCTCCTGTAGTCGGATTGGCTCAGCTCTGGCTGTTGAGCAACATGTGGAGTAAACCCTGGGACAGAAGATCTTACTCTCTATTTCTCCTTCTCTCTGTGTATCTCCCTTTCTGATAGACATTCATAAATGTTAAAAAAGAAATACTGTTTCTTGGTGGTCCTGCATTTAGTAATACTTCAAGTTTGTGAGATATATATATATATATATATATACACAAGTGTGTATCTATACATATACATAAGTATGTATGAATATAATACATGTAAAACATATAAGAATAAATATATTGATATTAAATAAATCAGCTTTGCTGTGTGATTCTCTTTCTAGTTATTTCACTGTCCTGCAATCTTCATAAACTATTCTCTATAACGGAAGATTATGGTCTTTCAGAAATAAGGTTAATCTTGGTACAATTTTCCTCATTGGAAAAAAAAATTCATGTTTTGTTGCCTTCTGCTTAAAAAATCAGGGAACAGAATAAACCAGTCCCCGGGGGTTTCTGCCATTACTGCTAGAAATTTACATGGAGTCCTTGGCTCTTGGCTTTAATCTGGCACCACCTTGATCACTGCAGACATTTAGGCGAGAGCCAGTGATTTGCAGTGTTTTCTCCTTCTTTATCTCCAAGATTCCCTTTCTCTTTTTCTTCCGTTTGCGTATCACTGACTTTAAAATTATCATTTCAAAATTAGTCTTAAAATAATCTCAATATTATACAACATAGTAAGCAGTTGATTACCTGAAAGTGAATGGAAGCATGATGGACAGGGGAATAAATCGTTGATCAGTATGTATAGTTTCAGTTGAACCAGAGCAATACAGCTATCACATTCAATAACTATGTAAATCTCAGTTTATTTCAAAGGCTTATTTGTTTTTTGCAAAGACATAGTCGTAATCTACTACATAACTACAGGCTTAAGTCAAGACTAACCAGAATACTCAGCAAGTCTGATTTTTGAAGAATACAATAACACGTGACTAAAAATAAAGACAAAAAAATAACAATCATATCATAAAATGCCAGTTTTACTATTATATGTTTTCTGTATTCTGCACTAACTGCCACATATTGGAGAAAACATGACATTCATCTTTTGCAGAATGGCTTATTTAACTACAGGTGATTATTTCTATTAGACATTAAAAAATAGGATTTTATTCTTTTTTATGAGCTACTATAAGCAAAAAAGCACAATTAAAATTTCAAATGCTTATCTCATTCATCTGTGTAGATTTCCAGGAGCGGTATGATTGCCTTATGTGATAGGTCCATTTTCATATCTTCTATAATGGTTGTATGAGTTTACATAACCACCAAGTGTTGGGTAGTATACTTATTTCTCTACCTCCTTGCTAACATTTGTAATTTATTTTTAAATTTCTGGTATGATTGTCATTCTTTATTGGTAAAGTGAAACCATGATTTTTTTTGTTTGTTTGCAGTTGTCTATAACATCCTTTCATGTGTCTGGGGGCTATACAAATTTAAATCTTTGAAAAATGCCCGCTGAAGTCCTTTGCTTATATTAACTACACTGTGTGCTCTGTTGTTTTTGCTGAGTTTCTTGAACTTTTCATGGATCCTGAATGTTGCACAGTTGGAAATTTTTCCTCATTCTGTTTTCCCTTCTATTGGTTGAGTTTTTTTTGAATTCAGAGACTTCATACCTTGATTCAAATCCATTTGTCTATTTTGTTTAGTTTCTGAGAATTTTTTTAAAAAGATTGATATGTATATTTGCTTGAAAGAGCTACAGAGGAGAGAGACAAAGAGAGAGAGAGAGAGAGAGAGACAGAGACAGAGAGAGAGAGAAGAAAAAGGTATATGCCTATACTGGTTCACTCCCCACGTAACCACAAGAGTCATAGATGAGTAGTCCAAAGCTGAGAGAAAGAAGTTTCTTTCAGGTCTCCCATATGGGTGCAGTGGCCCAAAACACAGTCAGAAAGCAAAGAGTATGAATCATGTGAACATGTCAGGAGATTTCAATAAAAATAAGTGAAGAAACAATCAGTGAAAAAAAGCAAAAAAAAAAATCTTGCCAATTTTACTTTCACATTTATTTGAAAAATAAAGTTGAAAACTCTTGTAAATGTCAAGGGACCACATGAATGTAGTTAGTGTATATTGTGCTTAGTGTAATAAGACACCTTCACTATGGTAAATATTGTATGCTTCCACATGCATAATTTGGAAAGTCATTATCACAGAAATTTAACAAAAATTTGGTTCTAGACACTAAAATAGGAAAGAGATTTAATGAAGGGTACAAAATGAAACTGGAGGAATAAATTTCATACACATCTAATCACAATTACAATGTAAATTTCAAAGTTCCTTTAAATAGCAGATTTTCTAATTCTCTTACTGCAAAAATGAAAATGACAAATTGTTGTGATGACAAGTATCTTAGTGAATATGAGTCCTTTACATGAGTACATGTATGAATACACCACATTATACTCCATAAATATATAAGATTACTATTTGTTGATTAAAATTTTAGTGTTAATGGGAATCAGTAAGGAAGATGAAAATTACTGACATTTTCCAGGGTGAAGGAAAAATTGATAAAATAAATATAATTGGTAGAAAAATACTACAAAAACAATTATCAGTTGAGAAGGAAATACATTCTATAATAGAAAATTGAAAAAAAGACTTGTCGAAAAGAGAAAACTTGGTAGAAGAATGTAGATGATGTGAAAGACAAGCTAGGATATTATACTCTATTATATAGATTAAACTATTCAAATAATTCAATAAATCCAACACACCAAAACCACACACACACACACACACACACACACACACACACACACACGTTTCATGCACACACATGAATGGAGGGGCTTCAAGGAATTAGCAGAAAATATTTAAAGATGATACATCTCTATTTATCTCTCCAGCTCTCTATGATTCAGAAAAAACAAACAATCAAAAAAAAAAAAAAAAGAAACTTAAAGGGTGCATTGTGCATTTATAGCAGTGGTAAAGTTCTGAGCGTTTCAAATTAAATAATTAAATAATTTTTTTTCAATATGTGATGGGCATTTTCCATGAACTTTTTGAAACTTCTTGTACGTGCTTGTACATTGCTTTTTTTCTATAGATTCTGTATATTTTATAACACATACTATCTTAGTAGTAATGCATTGACATGGGCATTTGAATTTTGACAGATTTCTCTGAGGATGGGACATTAAACAAAAATACATTTAAGTAAAACATGACTTTTATAATGAGTAAACATATCAGTGTAGTAGAGTTTCAAAAAGTTGTAAATTCACATGGCATCATCAATATTTATGGGAAGCTAAATGATGTCTTGGGAAATGTGAGCATTTTGCAGCATCCAATAGTGATAAATATTTGTATATTCTCAAGCAGTTAACATTTCTTTGTGGTGAAAACATCCAAATTCCTACCTTCCCAGTGGTTTCAATTAGAGAAATGCACACTATGTTAACACCGTCCCTTATCATCCTAATGCACAATTACATCCTAGAATTTCTTATCGCAATTTAGGTATCAGATTGTACACATTTCTCAAGCTTTGCTCATCTCTCAAATTATTTTTTCTCTCTCAGCCTATAATAATTATCAAAGACTTCTTAGAAGATATAACAGCAATCAAGAAACCAGATTAATGGAATATGTACGAAAAATCATTTTTTGCAAGTTTCTTGTTCTTAACTTATTCAGATTCAATGAACAATCATGAGTATTTGATTGATTTAATAGTTGAAAATTAAGAAATTATATTTGATGAATGCTTATGCTATGGTTTTTAAAAAAGATATACTTTTCACTTTTTTAAAATTGTTAATAACATTGTATTATGTGATACAGTTTTATAGTCACTAGGATTCCTCCCACCCATTACATAACCCTCCCCCCATGGTGGATTCCTCCACCTTGTTGCATAACCACAGTTCAAGTTCAGTTGAGATTCCTTCATTGCATGCATATACCCAGCACAGAGTCCAGCATCTTATTGTCCAGATAAGTTCAACAGCTTCTTGGGGAGACCTTCTATGGTCTGAAGGTAGAGCTAACAGAGTAAAATCCCAGTCAGTTAAAAGCCCCAACAAAAAATCAGCAACAATATATAATGTTATGGAATTAATTGACATAATATTGAGGAAACAATATGTTAAAATAGTGCAAGTTCAATTTTTCAAAACACATGTGTTGAGACAGTATCAATGACAGGTTCAAAAAAAAATTACAGGTTAAATTAAGGCAAACATGTGGTATCTAACCTTTTGAGATTCGCTCATTTCTCTTAGCATTATAGTTTCCAGTTGGGCCCATTTAGCCACAAAGAACTGCATTTTGTTTTTTTTAATAGCTGAGTAGTATTCCATGGAGTAGATGTACCAAAGCTTTCTTATCCATTCTTCTCCTGATGGGCATTTTGGTTGCTTAAATGTTTTTGCAATTACTGATTGTGCTGCTATGAACATAGTGGTGCATGTTGGTTTGTCGTGAAACAGGTATTTTGGATATATTCCTAGGAGTGCTATTGCTGGATCATATGGTATGCAGATTTTGAGTTGTTTAAGTGTTCTCCATACTGATTTCCATAAAGGCTACTTTTTACTTTAAAAAAAAACTATTGGAAAATCAGATTTGCAGGTAGAAAGATTGAGAGAGAAAAATTTTCCATCTGCTTGTTTACTGCTCAAATATTTGTAATGGCTGGAGCTGAACATATACAAAGTCAGGAACCAGAATCTTTTTACAGGTCTCCCCCATGGGTACAGTGTCCTAAAGCCTTGGGCCATCCTCTATGGCTTTCCCAGGGTAGAAATACGGAGCTGCATGGGAAGTGAAGAAGTTGGGATACCAATGGGGACCCATACAAGATTTATACAGATCCCCTAAGCTAAGAGTTTTATATATATATATCAGAAAATCCTTAAAATTGCATTAATTGAAGTCCTTCTATTCCTATTATCTTCTGTGGAAGGACAAAACAGCCTATATGTGTTTTATTTAAAACATGAAACTTAATAATTAAAAACTTTAAGCAGAATAAAATATATTAAAATCAACATACAATACACATATAATGACGGTAAATGTTTCTCTTAATGATAAAATGCAAGAACATTAAAGCAAGAAGATCCAATATAATTCAAGTACTTCTAACCCATGATAAAGTATAAGAAATTTTATGTGCACATGTATGTATAAGCATATTTTAGAAAGACTATGTTAAGAACCGGAGTCAGTAAAGATACCACTTGCAATGCCAGTATGTCATATGGGTGATGCTTTGCATCCTGGCTTCTCCTCTACTGATACAGCTCTGTGTTAATTGCTTGGGAAGAGCAGAATTTTGGCCTTAAGTGAGAGACCTGGCTGACTCTTGATTCCTGGTTTGGGCTTAGCTCAGCTCTGGCTATTATAGCTATTTGGGAAGTGAATCAACATATGAAAGATCTCTTTCTGTCTTTCCATTTCTGTGTCTATAACTCTGATTTTTGAATAGAAAAATACCCCTTTTATTGTAAAGACATTGTTTCTATATGGTAATGTTCTGTTTCTTTGAATCCATGTTGTGTTTTCTGTGGGCAATCGCTCTTGGGCTCTGCCTGCTACCTGAACATTACTTGAGGCACAGTTTCTAGGCTTACATGTGGAATGTGACCCCTGACATGACTAGATGGTCAAGGAAAATAAATGTGCCTTCCAGTCAATTACTGAATCATGGTTGGGTTGGGGGACTTTTATATACTTCGAATTTGTTCTAATAAACAGACATCCCTCACCAGTTTGTCTCTGGTGATTCTTGTGGTTGAACAACACCTTTACCTCACCCTTGAGAGTATGAGACAGTGTTTATGCAACAAAATGAGTCAATAGTTTTCCCACAGTAGGCAATGTTGGAATAGTTTTTTTTCTCACTTTCTTAAAGCCTTTTACCTTTTACTTAGATTTGTAGCTGTTTTCTATTACTTTCTGTGTAGTAGCTGTTATCTATTACTTTCTGTGCTGTGGTGACAAATTTTACATTATAAATTAATGTTGGCATCAATTTACTTTTAGGGAACGTACAATAAATACTGGTTAATAGAAAACTTAAGCTGAATATTTTTATAGATTATATATAAATACTAGGGAGCATTTTAACATGATTTTATAAAATGCTTTATTAATATAAAGGATTTCATATTTTATAGTTATAATTCTATGCTTGCTTCCATCCCTGTTTCCTTGTCTCAGTTACTTCCCACTCTTTAATAATTAAAAATTTTTTTTTCCAAAATTTATTTTAAACCCAATTTACTATTATAGACTTAATTAAATATATTCAATTTTAATTCTAATAAAGAGGAGTATAGCCTTTTAAAACAAAAGCATCATTAAAATATATTAAGGTAAAAATTGTATGTAAATGAATAATAGCAATACCTTAAAAGTCACAAGGGAGTAATATAAAGACAGTGTTACTATGTTTCATGCCAGGTATTGAAAAGGTTTAGGTAATATCTTTGGGTATATGAGTGAAAAACTGATATATTTGTAAGTAAAAACATTTTTTTCTCAAATTTATTTGATTATTTGAATATTCTTTTTATAATAACATTTTAAAAGCTTAAAGAATGTCAAATACACAGAAGACATAACTAAAGCAACAACTACCTAAGTGATATAATCATGCAAATATGGAACTCTTAACAATAGCATACGAACATTGCTTCTTTTTGGAAATTAACAATTTGCAAATGTTCTAGACTGCCAATCAAATATGAATACATTCCTTGTTCATGTTTTGAAATCATTGATCTTTTTAAAATGTCCATACCTTCCACTGTCGCCCCTATCAAAATACCAATGACACTCTGAAGAATTTGGAAAAATTCTGAAATTCAAACAGAATCAAAAACATTCCTCAACATATAAAGTGATCTAGAAAAACAATCATATCACAAGGATAAAAGTACCAATCCCAAAGCCTTTTACAAAATTATAGTAATTAAATACTATGATGTTGGCATGAAAACTGAAACATATAGTGATGGAACAGAATGGAAAGCCTAGAAATTATTCCTTGTGCATATTGCTAACTGATTTTTGAAA
Organism: Ochotona curzoniae; assembly: GCF_017591425.1. Classification (NCBI taxonomy): domain Eukaryota; kingdom Metazoa; phylum Chordata; class Mammalia; order Lagomorpha; family Ochotonidae; genus Ochotona; species Ochotona curzoniae. The sequence goes on from NW_024467112.1 coordinate 183,528, forward strand.
ACATTACCAGAAATATACACCAGAGAAAAAAGATAATTTCTTCATTAGATAGTGGCGCTAGATCCCTATTTTTAATGATATATAAAAATTATGCCTTGCAAATTTTCCTTAAAGCATAAGCTTTCCTTAAATAATTTGATCAAGGAAACTCAGCAAAATATAAGTAAAGTGATATACTTCTACGAGAAGACCCTAGAAATACAGCACAATAAGGCAAACATACATAAACTGGAGTTTATCAAGATAAATGTTTCTGCATTATAAAGGAAACTGTCAACAAAGTAGTGAGGTACCCAGACACACTATTGTCAAGCTCGCATCAACTGAACATTCAGAAAGATTACTGAACCAAGCACAAGAAGGGATCTAATAACATACAGGGGAAAACCAGTAAGAATCACTGCTGACTTCTAAGAAAAAAAACCCTTTAGGCAAGAATAGATTGGAGTAACATCTTTCAGATCCAAAACAGAAAAAAAAATGTATATATATATACATCAACTCAAGATAATATACCCAGCAAAGCTCTCATTTGTGCTTGAAAATGAAATAAAATATTTGGACAGTCAACAGAACTTAGAAGAATATGTTAACACTAAGCCATCCCTAGAAATGCTGCTCAGAAATGTGCTGAAGTCAGAAAGCTATGAAATTAATGAAACCAATGGTAGTAAATGGGAAGATCTTCCCATTAAAACCTACAAAAGAATCTCAAGTTAAAAAGAAACCCAAACACACACAATAGGAGTAATGCACAATCTATCAATAATTATTACGCACAAAATGGCTTAATTTCATCAAGCAAAAGATATAGATTAACAGAATGGATCAAAAATCAAGACCCTTCTATCTGCTGCCTACAGGAGACACACGTAATCAAAAGGATACATTAAAGATGAGTATGAAAGGATGGAAAGAATATTTCATGACAATGGCAAAGAAAACAAGAGCCAGAGTAGCCATCTTACTATCAGATGATATAAACTTTCCAGTGAAAAACAAAGGCAGACACTCCATTATGATAAAGGAAGCAATTCACCAAGAAAAAATAACAGCAATTATAAATGTATACACAGCAAATATAACAGCACCTAGCTGCATGAAAAAAATTATTGACAGACATAAGGGTAGAGATAGATGCCAATACAATAAAAATGGGGGATTTCAGCACCCCATTAACAACAATAGATAACTTGCCAAGATGGAAACTCAGCAAAGAAGCAACAGATCTTACAGACAATAGAATACATAGACTTCATAGATATATGGGTTAGAGCAAAAAATTAAAGAAGAAATTTAAAATGTTCTTGAATCCAATCAAAACTCAAACACAGCATACCAAAACCTGTGGGACGCAGCCAAGGCAGTGTTAAGAGGTCAATTTATCACAATTAGCACCTGCATTGAGTAATAACAATATGCTACGCAAATGAGCTAAGTATACAACTGAAGGAGGTTGATAAATAATAGCAAAGTAATCTCAAGTACAATATAAATTATAATCAAAATAGGAAACAACCCAAATAGAGACCAAAAGAATAATACACAAAACCAATGATACAATGAGTTGGTTCTTTGAGAAAATAAGCAGAATAGGCACCCCACTGGCACAGCTGATAATAAAAGTGGGAGAAAACAAGAATTAATAATATTAAAGATTAAAAAGGCAACATAACAACTGATACTTTAGCTGTATATAGAATAATTGGAAATTACTACAAGTAACTGTATGCCAAAAATTCAGAAGACGTCCAAGAAATGAATAGATTCCTGGACTCATGTCATCTACAAAAGCTAAGTCATGAGGCAACAGAAAATCTAAATAAACCTATAACTGAGGCAGAGACTGAGTCAGTAAATAAAGGCCACCCAATAAAAACAACAAAGTCTGGGCCCAGACAGTTTCACTGCTGAATTCTACAAAGCATTTTAACTAGAATTGATTCCAATTCTTCATAAACCATTCAAAACAGTAAGAAGGGAGGCAATCTTTCCAAACTCTTTCTACAAGGCCAACGTCTCATTATAGCAAAACTAGACAGAAACTCAACAGAGAAACAAAACTATAGACTATTATCCTTGATGAAAATCACACTAAAATCTTCAACAAAATACTAGCCAACAACACATCAATACATCAGACAGCCTAATCACCTTGACATGAAGGCATGATTTAACGTATCCAAATCTGTAAATGTGATATGCCACATCAAGAAACTGAAGAACAAATATAATATGATAATGTCATAAGATACAGAGAAGGCATTTGATAAAATCCAGCATGACTGGGCCTGGTGTGGTGGCCTAGTGGCTAAAGTCCTCTCCTTGCATGCACCAGGATCCCATATGGACACTGGTTCTAATCCCGACAGCCCTGCTTCCCATCCAGCTCTCAGCTTGTGGAGGGAGGGCAGCCCAAAGTCTTGGGATCCTGCATCTGTATGGGAGACCTGGAGGAAGTTCCTGGCCCCTGGCTTTGGATTGGAGCAGCACCAGCCATTATGGTCACTTGGGGAGTAAATCATTACACAGAAGATCTTCCTTCCTTTCTCTCCTTTTCTGTATATCCAACTTTCCAATAAAAATATATAAATCTTTAAAAAAAATCATCCAGCATGCCTTCATGCTAAAATCTCTAAACAATATAGGTATAGAAGGAAGATTCTACAACATAATCAATGTAATTTATGAAAAAACTGATGTCAGCATCATATTGAATGGGGATAGATTGCTGGATTTCCCACTAAGATCTGCAAGTAGGCAAGGAAGTCCATTATCACCGCTGCTATGTAACACATTATTGGAAGTACTCACAGGTGCTATTAGACAAGAAAAAGAAGTAAATATATTCTAATTCCATAAGTGGAAGTAAAGCTATCTCTGTTTGCAGACAACATGATTCTATGCATAGGAGAACCAAAAGATTAAATAAAGAGAGTGTTAGAGAACTTACACAAGAGTTTGATAAGGTGTCAGGGTACAAAATAAATGAACACAAATTGAAAGTCCTAGTGTATGAAAACAACTCCAAGGCTCAAAAAGAAGTAACCAGTATGACACCTTTTAAAGCAACAGAGAAGATACTGAAATGGCTTGGGACAAACCTCACTAAAATGTGGAAGATTCATATGAGGAAAATTAGAAAACATTGAAAAATGAAATAAAAGACTTTAAAAATGAAGAAAATACTGTCCCTGGATGGACAGTCAATATAATCAAAATGACAATATTATCAAAAGCAATATACAAATTCAACATGATTTCAGTCAAAATTTCAGGAACATTCTTCACAGAGTTGGAAAAGTGATACAGAAATACATCTGGAAATGGAACAGACCATGAATAGCCAAAACTATCCTAAGAATAAGAACTTAGCTGGAAGGATCACAATCCAAGGCCTTAGGACATATTATAGGGTGGTAGTAATCAAAACAGCTCAGTATTGGTACAAAAGTGAACAGGAAGCCCAAGGGAATAGGATAAAAACATCAGGAGGGAGCCCATACATGCACAGCATTGATCATTCTATAGCATGTTTTTTTTTAAAAAGATTTTATTTATTTTTATTGGAAAGGCAGATATACAGAGAGGAGGAGAGACAGAGAGGAATATCTTCTATTCAATGTTTCATTCTCCAAGGGGCCACAGTGGCTTGAGCTTAGCCAATCTGAATCCAGGAGGCTGGAACCTGGAACTCAATGAAACCGCAATCTAGACTGCGCAGCTTGTTTTCAAAATGGCCCAAAATAACATTATCTGACAAATCACATGTGGGAATTTCCTGAGGTGAAAATTACAACATTTCTAGAGATGCTAACAACAATTCCTGAGAATGTCAGTAATAAAGATTTGATTAAAGTGATGACCATAATAAAATTAATCAGCCACTCAAGCAATATCTAGGAACAGAAAAGGCTAGAAAAATTGGAATGAGTACATAAAAGGAATGCCAACTCTGAAATTCAAAGGTTTATCAAAGCTGAAATCAGTTTCAGAGAATTGCAGTGTTTATTAATTATAGAGCATCCTCCCCTAGAGGGTATAAAGCACCACCAAGTCTTTTGAGTTTTAAGCTGTTGCTAGTAGTTTAGTTCTCTGGTGAATAGTTTTGTTGTAATAACTATCTAGGTTTATGGCTAGGCATAGTGGGGTATCTAACCCCAGTTTTGATGCTAGCTTTTGTGTATTCAACATCATTAAAGTCACTTTTGTTGTCAATCTTACTATAGCTATAGCTTTCTACAGCTTGGACAATATTTAATTTTATTGAGTGTAAGCCTTAAAACACGGTTTATGCTGAGGTTTGTTCATTTGGGTTATTCATATGACCGTAGTGGGTGGCACGAAATTTACCAACTCTGGTGCAGTTTAACTTAGTCAAACTTTTGTTCATTGCTTAAGATCTATCATTGCTGTATCCCTTGGGGGTGTAGTTAAGCGAGATATTTTGAGCTTCTAATGTGTGCTTAATATCTGCTCCTCTTGACCAATATTTGAGCTAGAGGGCATTTTCACTGGCTTGAGGATTCTTGCATGTGTAAACTAATTACAAGCTAACAAAAAGGTCAGCATGGAATTTGTTGTGTTTATGGAGTTAAAGAACTCATCTAGGCATTTTCAGTGCCTTGTTTTATAATATAAGCTACACAAATCAGGCTCTACCATCTTAACAAGCCCTGGTCGTAAACCCTGTTTTCAATATGGACTCTAGAATAGGACTGTGCTGTTACCCCTAGGGTAACTTGTCCTATTGATAAATACATTGAGCCAATTGATGGCTTAATTACTGATAGAAATTAGTCACAGCTGAATCCATTCTGAGGTTGAGTTATACTCCAAGGTCACCCCAACCAAAATCTTTAACTTTGTAGCATAATATGTTGGGTTCAAGTAGAAGTAATTTATTTGCATAAGTTAATTGATTAAAGCACCATAGGGTCTTCTCGTCTTATTTTTTCTATTCCTGCCTCTTCATGGGAAGGTCAATTTCACTGATTAGGGGTGAGAGACAGTTATATCCTCGTGTTACCATTCATACAAGTCCTTAGTTAAGGAACAAATTATTATGCTACCTTTGCATGGTCAGGAAACTGCAGTTGTTAAACTTGCTTCACTGGGCAGGCAATGCCTCTAATATTTGTGATGCTAGAGTTGATGTTTTTGGTAAACAAGCTGGGTTTGGGTTTGCTGAGTTCCTTTCATTCCATTTAATCTTTCCTTAAGTGCATTCCTGTGTTTGCTCAACAGTATGTTTTACATGAATCTGGACATTGTGTGTTTATGTATGGGTGTTAACTATCAGTGTTCATATGATCTGATATAGGCTTGTGCAGAGGAGAATGAATTCTTGTTACTCATATTAGCAGTATTGCTTCTATATATGTATAGTTTGGTCCAGTGTTGTATGTATTGGGAGCTTATAAATTTGTATGGAATCTAGGTATTAGGGAGTTGATGAGCTTTAACACTTTCTTAATTGGTGGGTGCTTTTAGACCAACTATGGTAATAAAATTATTTAGTCTTCAATTCAGGCTGTATCCTGGCTCTAAAGGGCTGTCTCCATTTAAATTAAGTTCTATGCTTATGTTAGGATTAGATCTTTTGTTGGCAAGCGTGAAGTTGAACTAAACAGCCTGGACAACCAGCTATCATTAGGCTCATTTGGCTTTTCACCTCTATCTGTAAGTCATCCCATTATTTTGCCACATATATGGGTTAGTTCCTCTTCCAGACCTGGGTCCCCATAGCTCACCCTATTCTGGCAGAGAACACAAGAGGTTGCTGCCATTCCTGGGAAACCAGGAGGAAAGACTGGGACACACTCATCTGCAGAACTCCACATGTGCAGGTGCACAAGGAGAAGCATGGGGGAGAGACTGCAGAACATATAGGGACAGCAGCTGTGCCCCATGTCCTCAGAGCTATGAGATGTGCAGGGCAGGAGGGGCCTGGGCTAGGAGATAGGAGCAGCAGGGGGTCCAGCACAGAGGGATAGCGCCTAGGCAGTTACAGCAGGACTAATGTTACCCCATCAGCCCTCACAGATGACAGCAGCCCCTACTAGATCCTCACATCAACCACACAGGGCCAACAGGACCCTAACAGCAGGGGAGCCTCAGACACAAATTCCAACTTCCTGGATCCTGTGTGTCCATCACAGTAACCCTGCAGTCTGTCTGCCTTAGGGGATGTGATGTCATCTCCAGTGGAATCCCAAACAAGCTCCCTTAACCATGGGCCCAAGACAAGCCCCGAATTCAACAGGTGCCTGTGAAATTCCTCACTGACAGGTGAATCTTCACTCTCTACATTGGGAGATTTGTCAGGATTAATCAAACAAACAATAAGAAGATGATTAACAGAGAAATGATTTTATTGTTCTACACTGCAACCATCGTCCATACTTTCAGGATGACGTACTTTGTTTGAGGATACACAGACATTTATACCCCAGAAGAATGCAGATGTCACACAAAAGCTTTCGTAAATTGTTATTTTATATGAAGTTAACAATTCTTAGAGTAATTATTCTTATGTTACTAAACTAAAAAATATAAAAAAGAAGACATTAACAGTGTTTTACTATGCTTTGTTCTGTTATTTACAACTCAAGGAAAGCATAAGAAATAGTATTGAGGACAGGGATGCTCTCTTCTGTTATTTTTAACCAGAGCGAGGCATAGTCTGTTACCTGGTGTTCCAAGGTTAGACACAAGCCCAGGTGTGCCTGGCTTGTGAACAGCTCCCTTGTCCACTGATGCACTCAGTTCCTTCATTTCCTCTTATTTTTTAAACTTTAAAGTATGATTACATTGACTACATGTTGATGATGAGTTATGGTCTGGGTTTGTGTGATCTGCCTTCAGGCTAGGCAAAGACAACACAAGCAAACTAATTAATATAAAAGTAAATAGCAATCTCAAACCCCAATGAGTAACTCTATTAAAGGAACCTAAGGCTGAAACACCATTAGTGATGCTTTCCGGTAAATGATCTCCTGACATTTCTTTTAGTTGGTTATAAAACATTTCAGAAATCAAAGCCTGAAATTATCTAATTTCAGCAGTTACATTGCCATGGTGTTTAAATGATACTTAACTGTATCCCAAGGAAAAAGTTTTATTCCAGGGGATAGGTGTTACACAAACTGAAGTAAAATTCCAGTCACACTTAAAGGAAAATCATTGTGTGATAGATTGCAACTGACTGCCCAGTCACAAAACCATAGATTCAAAAATCAGCAACCTCAGCATGTAACTGGGAGTCAGTTTGTCATTGAGTCACCTATGTATGTTCTGAGTCCTTTTGCCATTTTTGTAAAAAAAAAAATGTGCAATTGAACTTCTTGATGTAAGGTGACTCCTCCTGTTGCTGCTGTGACAGTGATTGCAATGATTCCCAGAATGGTGGTTATCAGCATTCTGATAAATCTTTTTGTTCTTCTTTTCAGTTCTGTAATAAGGATGTGCAACATCAGGGAGGAGGGAGATTCTTCCCAAGGTCTCGCCAGTTGGACAGAAATCCACACACCTACACAAGTTCTCAAATTGTAGTTGGACTCATGAGAGAAATTGACAGGAATAGAATTATTAAGACAGGCAAATAAGGCACAATTAACACATGACCAAAGTCCCAAAATTTTGTTCCATTTCATAGACCCTTAATGTAAGGAGTTATTCAAATATCCCACCCTGGACCCAGCACCATTTCTTCTTCCTCACAGCTCACAAAATTTGTGCCAGTCCAGCCATCCACCAATCAAATGTAACCCAGAATTTCATCTGAAAATCCTATCCCCAAACCCCCAGTCTCATCCCCAACCCTGCCCACTCACCAATCATCCCTAGGCATTCACCTGCAGGCATCAATCCCCTGGGGCCTACCCTCAATTCCACCCAATCCCCACCCTCCACACCTTGCAGACAAAAAGGGCATCCAGGTGCGTTCTTTAGGTTTCTTTCTCCTTCTTCTGGTCTCCCTTTCCCCCTTCCTCTTACCCTTGCCCTTCTTTCCCTTTTTTCTCCACCATCTCCAGCCTATTCCTGCCCCACTGGAATAAACCTCCTAAGATACCTCATTGCGTCTGGTGTTTTCAGCTCACAGTAAAGAACCAGGCTGTAGGAATCAGCTGTGCATATAATATCGTAATATCCTAGAATTAGAACTCTGAACTAACACTTAAAGTAGCACAAGGACAGTCTTACACATGGCTGAGTATACACTGTGGAGTTTATTTTGAATGATAGTGAAAACTCAGCAGCAGTCTTTGAAACATACCTGATCCATGTTTTCTTAGGGTTTAATGGGTTTACCAATTTCCGTATGTGACTTTGGTGGGAATAAGAATATAAGGAGAAGGGACAATCATTCCTCCTTCATGCTAGTTAATAGAATCTGATGAATTTATGTGGATCCTTATTGTGTCAATCGCTTTATGCCACTGTAGTTGTTTTCCTTTTATTTTACTTCAGGTAGAGCCCATAGGACTTTGATCTATGACATTTCCATAGGAAATATTAATCATCTGCCACATTTCTGGGCATATATACAAGATCCTCTGCAGTGAATCAGTGTCATAATTAAGTACTAGTGTTTTACACAGAACCCCTGACATGTCAGTGCCATTTATCATAGAACCACCAGACTCCAAACCAGGTAGAAGAAAAGGAGCTTTTTCTGCATTCTTACTGGTTTTGTTTCTGAGGGCTGTTATCCACGCTCTTCTTTCAGACTGTAAGCTAGGATTGCCAGTACCAATAAATATTGGAATTACCTCTGAGCCTAATTTACAATTTTCTGATAATTTAGTTCCTTCTTCCACAGGTAATAAAGCTCTGATTCATCAAAAGGATCTGGAAGCCACGTAGAATCATTTACATACACAGGTATAACTGGATCTCACCTCCTATTAGACTTGTTTAATGGATGGTGCGTAACATAAGCCCAATATATATAATTATTCACAGCTGATATAGATGCCACCTTTGTAATAGCTAACATTGCCAGAAAAAATGTTTCAAGAGCTAAATCTTTCCTTGTCTTCCACAAGATATCTGTATCTAGTTGTATAAGATTCTTTAGCTTGGGCCCGGTGCGGTGGTGCAGTGGTTAAGGTCCTCACCTTGCACGCCGGGGTTCCCATATGGGCGCTGATTCTATCCCGGCAGGCCCGCTTCCCTTCCAGCTCCCTGCCTGTGGCCTGGGAAAGCAGTTGAGGACGGCCCAAAGCTTTGGGACCCTGCACCCGCGTGGGAGACCCAGAAGAGGCTCCTGGCTTCAGATCGGCATAGCATCAGCCTTTGCGCTCACTTGGGGAGTGAATCATTGGACAGAAGATCTTCCTCTCTGTCTCTCCTCTCTGTATATCTGCCTTTCCAATAAAAAAAAATAAATCTTAAAAAACAAAAAAAGATTCTTTAGCTGACCGCATATAAGGAGTTTTGCCTTTTCAGTTGCCTGACTAGGTATCTTTGTTGATATGATAATTTCTCTCATTTCCTCCTCTGGTGGCTCCAGATTATGTCTCTTGCTCATGTTGCTATTGCAGCCACTGGACTGGTAGCTACTGTTCCTGAAAATCTGAAAAGACAAGATCAGAGCCTCAGTTCCAAACCTTAACATTTCCCCCTTTCCACAGGTGATCTCCAGTATGATAACAAATAGTTTGTACTTCTGTTTGGGGCCGTTTAGTCCCAAGACTGAAGTGAATATCTGCAGGGGAAAGGCTTTCTGAATTTTTATTTAAAAAAATTTAGAGTAAATAGACTTTTATTTAAAATCATCCTTAGGTTTCTGTCTCCTCCTTTTGGTTTAAGTAATATAGTTTTGATGTGTGATGAAATTGTTCTAGTATGGCTTGTTCCTGAGAATCGTAAGGAATACCAGTAAAACCTTTAATGTCAAAATGATGTAAAAAATGTTGAAAAGAATGACCATTATAAGTAGGAGCATTATCAGTCTTAATAGTATGGGGAAGACCCATTACATTAAAGCATTCATATAAATGTTGAATAACTGCAGAGCATTTTCAGAAGATAAGGGAGTGGTCCATTGAAAGCCAGAATCAGTATCTATAGCATGATGTAACTCATGGAGACATCCCAAAGAAGGAAAATCACTAACGTCCCTTTGCCATATGCTATTACTATGAACGCCTCAAAGGTTTTGGCCTTGAGGCAGATGTGATGTATTACATTGTCAGCAAATGTTATACTGTGACACAATATCTTTTTCTTTTTGTGTGGTCAACCTAAATCAAGTTTTATGAGCTCTCCAATTAGCATGTGAATAATTATGAAATTCAATGGCATCTGTATATGGAGTGGCAGTCAGTTAATCAATGGCATACTTTCCTTCAGATAAAGGGCCAGGAAGATCAGTATGCATCCTAATATATGTAATATAAAGAGGCTACTGTCTATGGTGTAAAATTTGCTGTAAAGAAATAAATAGTTGATCAACAAAGAAGATAGAGAAATAAGAGCAGTATAAATATGTTGTGCTACAAAAGCAGAATATTGAGAGTTGTTACAGTGTTGGGCAATGAAAAAACATGCTGTAATAGGAGAATTATTGTTGCTAATGCAGCCTGTTGAACAGAACAAGTTGTTTGTACATTTTTTTGTAGACCAGGGCCAAGAAATCTGATCCATCTTTGCTTGTTTGCATCTGTAACATAAGAAGCAACATTAGAAATAGGGCAGGTTGAAATAATGGGTCTAAAATTAATTAGGTCATTTTTTAAAGTTGCATCCATTTTTCCTTTAGAAAATGATTTTCAAAAGTGGCTACAAATTTCATTCATGCAATTTGTTATTCAGTGCTACTACCTAGTACTGTTTCACCTGTTTCAAAGAAAGAGACACAGTGATTATAAAAGGATCAACTCTTCACAGCAGACAAAGTCTCAGCCTTGCTCTACCGATTAACATAGCAACCTTATTTACATAAGTAACAATTTTTTTAGAACATTTATTGGGAAGGAAAATTCATTGAAAAATATTTTGAGGCTTTTGAAAAGTATATGTACTATGGGAGTATTGTGTAAGGTTAATTATAAGCTGGAAACTGTGTTGGATGCAAGCCATCTAAATAATGGGTTGAAAAGTGTTGTTCTATAATGTGTAGCTCATGCTCTGCTTATGGTGTCAAGGATCAAGAGTTATAAAGTGCTGAATCACGTTGTAATTTCTGAAATACTTGAAATAAAGCCTGATTAGGTATACCTAAAGTAGGGTGAAACCAATTAATGTCTCCCAGCAATTTTTAAAAATCATTTAAAGTTTTTAACTTATTCCTGTGTATTGAGAGTTTTTGAGGCAACACTCATGTCTGCTACAATTTATATCCGAAATATTGAAAATATATTGCATGTTGAATTTTCCCTGGGGCCACTATAAGCCCAGATTCCTGAAACATAGAAATAGCTGTTTTTATTATCACTTCAAAATGAACATATGTCAACCATATAATGAATAATAATAATCTTGTGGAAAGCATTACACAATTTTTGCAAAGGTTGATTCACATAGTATTGACACATGACAGGGCTATTAAGCATACCTCGAGGAAGAACTTTCCACTGGTATCAAAGGGGAGGAGGGTTGGTTTACTGTGCTTGCACACAGATATGTTAAAGGCAAAAGCAGATCTGTCATTAGGGTGTAAAGGAATGGTGAAAAAACAATCTTTAAGATCAATAATTGTAATTTGCTAATCTTGGGGTTTCATTGTAGGTGTTGGCAGACCCAGCTGAAGCACCCATATGGGCTCAATGCACTTGTTAACATTGCACAGATCTGTTAACATTTTCCATTTTCCTGGTTTCTTTTACATAAATAAAACAGGAGAATTCGAAGGACTACTGGATTCCCCTATATATCTAGCATCTAGCTGTTCTTGTACTAATGTTTGTAAGACCTGTAATTTCTCATGAGGAAGGGGCCAGTGTTCCGTCCACACAGGCTTATCAATTTCTCCATTTGAATTTTAAGACATAATGAACAATGGTCCCTACTCTAAATTTGACCAACTAAGGCATCTCCTTTGATCAATATTTGGTTGTGGGATAAAGAAGGTTGTGCTCTGATAAAATTTTCCTAATTCTTGTCCTTCTTTATGTCCCATGGACCTTATCATTCTCCAAGCTGAAGATGAGCCTTACCCTATGTTAATACTTGTACGTAATTTAGACAGTAAATTTCGATCCTACAATATAAATCCTAGGTCTGCTATATAAGTCAAGAAGGTTACTTGTTCTTCATAATTGCAAATAAATATATGTCTAGATTGCCAAATATCTGAAATTTGTCTAACTCCTGGTAATGTTACTGGCTCCTTGATCTTTTCACATTATTTACACCAAAAATCCAATGTTGTAATAGAAACATCTGCTCCAGTGTCAAATAAGACCCTTAAATAGTTTTTGATTAATGTTCAAGGCTAATTGAGGGAACCTTCCTGAATACAGGTCTGAGAAAAAATATTTTTGCTGGTGCTTCCAAATCCTCCAGTTTACTCTTTATTGGGGTTTTTCATTTTTTATAAGGCAGTAAAAGCAATTGTGCCACAAACTGTCTAGGAAGCAAACTCACTTCTTTTTCAGCATGAACCACTATTTTTAATTTCCCCTTTAAAGCCTTCATCTATAACCCAGTAGCTATCACCAGGCCAGCCATCATCATGCTGCTTCAACCCAATATTTCCACAAATCCAGAGGTTAACGGTCCATATATTCCTATAGGAATAGCTACACTTCCTTCTTCTGACTTTAATATCATCCTTTCCCTCACTGGCAGGTCTAATGCTGCACTTCCTTTGGTTGCATGTCACAGGTCAGAAATAGTTGGGCATGTTCCCGACAGTTGCTGACTGGGTAAGCTTTCAGAACAGGTCTTAATATTTTTTGAAGAAGGTCTCAAGATGGTCCCCAATTCCCATTTCCCTGCAGAGGTTTGCCAGTAATATTAAATCAGGAATGACATTCATTTGGCCAGTGAAATTCTTTTCTACACATTGGATAAGGACGGTAGGTCTCTGCCTTTGAACTTCTTTAGGATTCCTTTGCTCAGCACATCTCTGGGTGTTTTTACTTCTCACAGTCTTTTCGCATATGTCCCAATCTGCCACAGTTACAACATTTGGGCCTGTTTCACTTTAACCTAGTGCTTAATGTAGCAGCCGACATATTAGCCTTGTACCCTTCAGAGCCTATATTCATACATGTCCATGTATATAACCTAGGCTTCATCCAGCTACTTTAATTGCTTGTAAGACTTTCTGAAAGTCAGGGTTAACATTCTCATTAGCTAAGATATACAACAAGAGCTTTGGACTTCTGGCTGTGAAATGGCTCACTGAAGAGATTTCCATAAATGGAAGATAAAGTCTACATAAAGGTCCTTTGGGCCCTGCATCATCTTCACAAAATAATGATGAACTTTTCCTGCTTCATCTATCTGGTCCCACGCTCTCATGCAACATTTTCACATCTGATTCATAGCTTGATCATCATATGCCAAATGTGCTTGAGCTCCCAGCTGTCCAATCACTGCCACTCCCCAGCAACTGCCCCATGGTAATTGTAGCATTCGTTATTTATTTATTTATTTATTTATTTATTTATTTATTTATTTAATCAGCTATTTGTCTTAATCCCCCACCATGTCTTAAATTGCACAAATGCTCCCAAACACAGTACTGTTTTTAACAGAGACTCTCAATCATGAGGGAATTATTCATTTAGCATGTGACAATGTATCCAACAAGCCCCAAGTATAGGTGGAATGCATCCCATATGTAGATATGGCTTTCATTTTGTGGATACTGATTAACACCATTAGGGTATTGTGGGCCACATGTGATGCATGTTTTCAAGCGGGGGAGCTGGTGGAGGAAGTGTCAGCTGTGGAGGAGATGGTGGCTGTGGAACTATATGTTCTATTTTATTTTTCTCTGTTATATCAACTTTATTTATTGCATTAGCTGACCTTCAAGCCATAAGCTCCAATTATTTTCTCTCTTGTGTTTCAATATTATCCACTTTTTCAGCTAGTGTTCTTATCTCCTTTAGTAAAATTTTGTACTGCACTTTAACAATCATAATACCTAATGGAGCGACAGGCTCCCATTACCTTTCCTTAACCATATCAACTTTATTTCTTTCTCCAATTAAATTTTGAAAACTTTTACATTTGGCTTTAGTAATCACAATATCAGTCATCATCAGAATGCATAATATCTGACTCCCTTTCTGAATTATCATCAAAACCACAGGGTGATGCAGAGCTTACAACAGAGGGTTCCCATTCTACTACAGCGCTAGACACCCTTTCCTTTTTTCCCCTTTTTATTTCTAACTTTGGTATTGGGGACAAAGGACTCAATTTACCACCTGCACTTTTTCTTTTTACTGTGGATTGACACATTTTCATTTCTTGTGAGGTATCTGGTCTATGGCCCATATGAGAGAAGACCTCACTGGGTGTCTGAGTTTAACTGTAATGGCTTAAGGCTCATTGATATTAAAGAGCACAGAGTGCAGACTTTTACAGGAATCATTTCTCCTCTCTGCTGTTTCCTCTGTAAAGCCCTCAAAACTGTAGACTATGCCTTGTAGTTAGTCACACACTTTCTTGCATGGTGAAACCAATAGCAACAATGACTCACAGCATACAGTAAAGTTTCATAAGTGCTGTGGTTAACTTTAGCCCCTGTTCTTGCCACCAGTCCTTGAAGCAGATCAATATACTGCTTCCTAATTGAAGAGGAGTTTGCAATTACGAAATTCTGAAAGTTTGTTTAACTTGAGTGTTCCGTTTTGGTTTCAATTTCTCCTAGCTTTCTTCAGGTCCTTGTTCTTGATTCCAGATATCAAAATTAATCAGACAACAAGAAGAAGTTTAATGGAGAAATTATTTTATTATTCTACAATGGAGCCATCATCCACACTTACAGGATGACACACTTTATTTGAGAATACAGAGACTTTTGTGTGCCAAGAGAATGCAGATATCACACAAAGGTTTCCATTAATTCTTATCTTATATGAAGCTAGCAATTCTTAGAATAATTATTCTTATGTTAGTAAAACTAAAAGAAAGTAAAAGAGAAGACATTAACACAACACAGTGTTTTGGTATGCTTTGGTCTGTTATATATAACTCAAGGAAAGCATAAGAAGAGAAAGTATTGAGGCCAGGGATGTTCTCTTCTGTTCTCTTTAATCAGAGGGAGGCACAAAGGAGAGATAGCACTGTGGATTTCAGTCTGCCATTTGGTGTTCCAAGGTTAGACATGAGCCCAGGTGTTCCTGGCTTTTGAATAGGCCCCTTGTCCACTGATGCACTCAGCTCATTCACATATGGTTATTATTAGATGCAGAGAAAGCATTTGGTAAATTACATCACCCTTTCATGATGGAAAAAAAAATTGAAGCAAATTTTGGATAGATGAGACATGGCCCCATACGCCAAATAAATTTATGAAAAACTCATAGCCAGCATCACATTAAATGGACATTTCCATTAACATACCAAAACAGACCAAGGTTTCTACTCACAATTTTTATTCAATATAGGTCTGAAAGTTATGGGCAAAGCCTTTTTTAACTGGATTTAGTTTGAAAAGGAGGAAGCCAAGATATTGCTGCTTGAAGATGACATGATTGCATATAAAAAGGAAACAAAAACTCTATTAAGAGACTATTTTGAAATTCATAAGAGGGTTGCACAGCATTGCGGGATATGCAATCAGATAGCTGCCACAGGCACCAGAGGAAGGCAGAGTTTGCTTTCAATCAAACCAGGAAGAGATGAAAGAATTATCCACAGATGCAGATGACCTGAGCCTGTTTTCCCCTCCCCTAACCTCCTGCTCTAAAAAGGCCCTTTCCCATCTCTTCAGGGTCTCCTCTTCCCCTGCAGCCCATTCCTTCATGTCTGTCTTTCTGTTGTATGCAGAAGGGAAGCTAGGATCCCATATGGGCGCCAGTTCTAATCCTGGGGGCTCTACGTCCCACCCAGTTACTGCTTATGGCCTGGTAGAGCAGTCAAGGGTGGCTTGAGATGCTGCACCCATGTGGGAGACCTGGAAGTGGCTCCTGGCACCTGGCTTTGGATTGGCGCAGCTTTGTCTGTTGTGGCCGCTTGGAGAGTGAATCAATAGATGGAAGATCATCCTCTGTCTGCCCTTGTCTCTGTATATCTGCCTTTCCAATAAATAAATATAGAAAATAGCAGCAAGGAATATTTAATACCTTGGAATTAACCTAACCAAAGATGTAGAAGACATCTATTATGAAAATTACATATTTTAAAAATGGAAGAAGATGATAAAGGAGGGAGAAACTTCACATGTTTCTGCATCAGAAAGATTAACCTCATCAAAATTTCCATATTATCATATGGACTTAATGCAATCCCAATCAAAATCCCAACAACATACCTCTAGAAACAGAAAAGACTATGCAAAAGTTCATCTGGAAACACAAGAGATAATAAATTGCCAAAGCTTTCCTAATGAATAAAAGCAAAACTGGGTCCCAGCGTGGTGGTCTAGTGGCTAAAGGATTTGCCGTGAACACACCAGGATCCCATATGGGTTCCAGTTAATCCTGGAGGCCCTACTTCCCATCCAGCTCCCTGCTTGTGGTCTGGGAAAGCAGTTGAGGATGGCCCAAAGTCTTGGGTACCTGCTCCTGCATGGTAGACAAGAAAGAGACTCCATGCACCTGGCTTTGGATTGGCTTAGCTCCAACCATTGTGGTCACTTGGGAATGAATCATTGGACTGAAAATCTTCCTATGTCACTCCTCCTTCCTGTGCATCTGACTTTGCAATAAAGATAAATAAATCTTAAGAAAAAGTAAAGCTGGAGGAATCATATTTCTGGATCTCAGGACATAGTACTGTGCAGTGGTCATCAAAACAGTCCGGTACTGGTACAGAAACAGAAGAAAAAATCAGAAGTGAGCTCACACACTTAAGCTAACTAATCTTTAACATGAGAACTGAAGATACTCCAGGGAAAATTTGGTCTTTTCAACAAAAACTCTTGGTTCAATTGGCTAGAAGCCTGCAGAATTAGGAAGCAAGATATCCACCTCTTAGCTTGTACAAAAATCAGCTCTAAATAGATTAAAAACCTAAATCTGCACCTAGAAACCATCAAACTATTAGAGGAAAAGATGGGATGTATTCTGCAAGATACAGTCATTGGCAGAACTTCTTAGAAAAATCAGCAGAAGTGCAGGTTGTCAAAGCCAACATAAAGAAACAGGACTACATCAAACTAAAATGCTTCTGTTCAGCAAGGAAATAATCAACAAATTGAAGAAATAACCAACAGAATAGAAAGTCTACACAATATGAAAAAGTAGGGCACTAATATCAAGGATGTATAATAGCTACTACTTTTGAATTTAAAGATGGACTCCTAATGAAATTTTAAAATATATCTTGACAACAGAATACTTACTTTCTATTATTCTCTATACCTACAATGTTTTAGAATTCATTAAAATAGAAGAATGATGAAATTGTGATGGTTGTTGAGGGACTAAACTAGTGTTACCATAAAGGGGAAAACAACGGAAGAACTGGGGTGAGGGAGGATGAAAGGGGAAATCCCTGAGACTAAGAAACTATCCCATAAAAAATAAAGAATTTTTTAAAAAGGAAACAGGAATCTTTGTAAAGAATATGTAGAACAAAATTATCCAGCTTCTTTATGGCAAAGGGTTAAACCAAATGATCATTTCTGATGTGTGTCCTGATGAAGGAGCAGACCCCTGAGGAAACGTGATTACACATTGTGATGTTGGAATTGGTTGGGATGGAAGCCTTAGATAGTAAACAAAGGCAAGATGATATCAATCTCTGACAGCAAAAAACTGACAGGAGTAACAGGTGACCTGAATGCACATGTATTCCAAGAGGAAAATAATAACCTCATCAGTGTGAATGCAGGCAACAGCTATTCCTAAAGTTCAGATTTTCTCCTTTTGTTCAGTTCTGAACTCTTCCCTGAAATTCTCCCCTAACTCAATCAACGATCACTCAAGTTTAAATGATTCTCAAATGGAAATATCTCTTCCCTTTGCAGTGATGTAGTTTGGGGTCATTTTAATTAGTCATAACAAGTAAGAAAGACACTGTATATTTTTACTTAAATATATTGAATTTAACACACTAAGCACATTTAATTTAAAATTAATACTGAGTAGTCTTAATTATTCTGATAGATGCACACAGTTCTACCTGTCATCATATTGATTATCCTTTATGTATTTAAAGGTAGGATAACTGTCTCATAACCCTTCTGGCTTCCCTTCTCTAAGTAAAAACATCTTCTATTTCTGAACTATTCTTCATATATTACAGTTTATAGATGTTGCACAATTCAGGACTACAACCTGGTGTCCTTCTCAGCATTTGTCCTCTTCGCTAAATTCACATCTGTGTCTCAGTGGGACTACAGAATGCGATTATCAGATCATGTTGTAGAATGTTCCTTCTAAGAGAACTACACTATTCTAATAATACCAGGATAATCAATGTTGAGGAGGGAATTTCGGAAAGTAGTAGGAAAATCTCAGAGCTTAAGGAATTGCATTATAAAAAATAAGTAAATAAATAAGATAATCTTATCAAAAAGAAAGGTCCTGCTGTTTTTTTTTAATTTTTATTTTGAATTTTTTAATGGTACAATACCATAGAGACTGGGATGCCCCAACCCCAAATTCCCATGCCCCCAACTGATTTTCCACATATTTCTACATTTGTGTAGTCCTTCATAAAAAGTCGTAACTTCATTCTTTTTTATTGGCTACATTAAATTCCACGGCGTATTATACCACCGTTTGTTTAACCATCTCTAAATTATTTCAATTCCAATATAATAAAATCCAATACTCAATATATTATCCAACTTCACTTAAAAAAAAAAAATCCCACAAACACAACAATAAACAAATAAACAATAAAACCACAATTTAAAATCACCCAACACAAACAACACACCCCAAAAAAAAACACAACCCCCACCCCACCCCCCACACCCACCCCCCACCCCACCCAACACACCCCACCCCACCACACCACACCCCCCCCACCCACCCCCCCCAAAAAACCCCACAACCAACACCTCCCCCCCACCCCCCCCCCCACCCCCCACAACTCACCCCACACCCCACCCCCCCCCAACCACAAACCCACCACACCACACCACCACAACCCCCCCCCACACCACAACCCCACCCCCACCCACACCACCCATCCCCCCCACACACCACCACCACCCACCCAAACCACCCACCACTACCACCCCCCCACCAAACCCACACACAACAACCCAACACCCCAAACAAACCCCCCCCCCCCCCCCCCACCCCACCCACCCCCCCCACCCCCCCACCACACCCCCCCCACCCCCATCCCACCCACCCAACCACACCCCACCACCACATCCCCCCCCCCCCCCCACCCCACAATATCAAAACCCACTACACCATTATCCAACTCACATTCAAATCCAACCATCCCCCTCCCCTAAATCTTGCTATCATACGCCAAAAAACCTAAGCTCAAAATGTTACACACACAAAATACCCTCAATCAACAAAAAACCCCCTCCACTCATAAAATTATCCAATACCACCATACAAAACATTACCTACCACCCCGTAACCAAAACTTTACACCACGCTTATGCTTCCTCCCAAAACTGTTTCTACAAATATACTTGAAGATGCTCTCCTGACAGAGAATAGGAAAACCAATTACCAAAACCAGAAAAAAATGTGGAAAAGTCCTAGTAAAAGGCCAAAAGGAAGCTTAATCGAAGAACAACCCATTGCTAAAAAGACAGGATCAAACTTCTGCTTATCCATATTATTCCTGAATGTAAATGGCTTAAATGCAGAATGTTTGAATAATTAAAATATGTTTCAGGGATCAATAAATCAGCACATCTTTTCATTAAATATGGCATGAGAGAAGCATGAAAACATTTATTAATACAGAAAATCCAATTGTAAAACTAGCATACGTGAAAAAACATCAAATAAGAAAGTAGAGCAAGTGAGAAAGAAAACCATGAGAATATAAGGCAAGTGTGGTATTTTGGAGACTTTCCAGAGACAGTTACTGTGAGTTTTCCCTACAAGAATGTGATTACAAAATAGTGTACTTCTGAATTATTAATTCAACTAATTACTTCAGATTGTGCCACAGGTTTTAGAATTTTGGTTTTTCATTTCTTTTAAAAATAAATTTATTGTATGTTTCATTCACTTTAAAATAAACTATCATCCTTTCGTAAAATTTAAATATTTTTACAGATTGCATTTATAAGTAAGATAAATTTTAAGGTATTATTCTGGCAGTTTAGATGATGGGTTTCATAGAGGGTTTGATGTTAAATACTTTTAATCCATACACTTCACTGTGCATGGGAGACATGTATGTAAATATTATTGGAGGAAGTGAAAATGGCAACACTATTTTGGAGACCATTAATCACTCCCTTACAGAGTTAAATGCATACAATGTGACCCACAAATTTCCACATTAGATATTGGCTCAAGAGCAATAAATACATTTGTGAGTACTAAAAGATTTCCTCATAAATATTTATTTTAATTTATTTACAACAGCTCCAAATTGGATCATCATCACGGAAATGCATAATCAAAACTCTCGTATGTCCATGCAATGTAATAAGTGTACTCAATATAATAGTTCTTTTAATCTGTTTATAAATTATCAAATCCTTTATTCTTTGTCTTTCTTGGAGATAAAGAAGTTGGAATTTGATATTTGGGTAACAAACGTAAGCTTTGCAAGTATAAGATTCATTTAGGGTACTGTTGAATAACAAGCAGAAGTGTTTCTCTTATTTCTCAAGGGATTTTTCCCACTTTCTCAACTCACATGGGGAACTTCTAGCTTAACTCACCTCTACAGGTGGTTCCTCCACAGGTGAACTGCAGGGAATCCACAGCACCCCAATTATCTCTCCCTGAGTGTTGAAAATTTAGAAATCATTTCCTACCAGTTTCAGTTATAACCAGCTTCTTGATTCTACTTTCGCAATGCAGAGAGCCTCTGTCTCCTGTCAGCATCCATCATGTCATCTTTGCAGAAGTACGGATGCAAATTTTCTCAACCTTCAATGCCATTCCTTCCTTCCTTCCATACCTCTATCTGAGTCCCAGAAGCAGTATCTGCTATCTGCATGTTTTTCAGAAGTCTTTCTCTCTCTCCTTATATTTCACATAAGAAGAAAAGGATTTCATGCATTCCGTAGGTACAGTTCCAGAGAAGTATCATACTTGCCTCATTACCCTGCCCCCCTTCAATACTCTTTCTTCATGTTCTGTTGTCCTCTTTTTTTTTCTCATGTTTCTCGTTTCTCTGTTTAGACATCTGTGGAAACATTTGTTTTTACCTGTGATATATATAAATATATAAATAAATATATATTTATTTATTTATTTCTGCCATGTGGCTTGGTGAAGTGAGAATTCCTTCAGTCCATAATTAGGGTTGTGTACTCTGTTGTCCATGCTCAAGTGTGGAGTGAGAATCCAGAGTGATACCTAAGTTGTACATGGTAGATCTCCTCATCATAAGTTAGACAATGATCACACTGCTAGTGAAATTAGCACCTCACCTGCTTTTCTGAAAACGATCAATGCCCAGGTTTACCCCCACAGTGGCTAATATCCCCACCCATGCCAGCATATGAACCACATAAAAAAATGGGGCAGTTTCAGTGTGCCCATAGACAGAGCTACACACTAGTTTTGTCCATGAAATACCCATAGTGACAGGGTACTGAAGCTATACTCAAACCTGCAAGTCTGTGAAGAGCCGTGGCGTGACTCTTGGGTCCTGGACATGTGTTACACGTGGGATGCAGTTCCAGTTCTCTAGGAACAACACGCCAAGGGCCTGGTGTTGCAGTCCTACGCAGTTTGAATGCAGCAATACACCACTCTGGGAGCAAGGATGTTGGGTCTTCAAGGACCTAGGCAGGTACATTCATGGTGTGCCCAAATGCCAGTCTGGCAGAGGCCATGTTGGGGTCTTGGATCCTTGCCAAGCCACACCAGTAGCGTAGTACTGAGTTTAGCCAAGGGCTTTAGGCTGTGCTCCTGATTGGGGGGTGGGGATGTAGTTGATAATTAATAATTTTCAAATGGTCGAGTACTGATGGGTCCAGGGCAGGAACCATCAGTTGTGTGATAGCCAATCTCAACCATGTTATGCCAGGGGCCTGAGGCTGGGGTTTGGGCAGTTGGGATTAATACTGTTAGCCTTTCATATTACCAAGAAACCCAGGCTTTCATGTTATGTTGGTCCCAGAAGCAACCGGTTCTTGGGTCACAGAGATCATAGACAGGGCTGTGTGTCATTGAATCAGAACACACAGTACATGCTGTGCCACCTCCTATGCTCATTCCTGTGCAAGGGGGAGACTTATGCCCAGGTACACATGACAGATAAATTCAATCGCTTCTATCAACTAGTTGAGGTCTTGAATGCTATTTTTAAAAAAAGAGAGAACAGGGACTTTTTGGAGTGGCATTGGTGATGCAAGGGAAAAAGCCTTTGGCACCAACTATACTTTCTGTGGTTCATGTAATAGAATCATTGGATGATCTAGGAAAAAATTTCTGAATATAGAACATGTAAGACCTACAGCCATAGTCAGCAGGAAGTGGCTACTGAAGATGCAATGAAATTATATCTTTCCACAACCTTTAATAACAGGGGTTGGAAATCTCAGGGGGAACTCCAAAGGGAGAGGGTGAAAATCTCACATTGACAAAGTTGGAAGCCATACCTTGCCTTTCCCATGTACAATTCTCTGCCTGTTTAAAACAAGATGAATGTAGAAACATTTCTTTCAAAACCATTCTTCTTTCTACTCATTTACTTATGCTTAAACAAACTTTACAAAAAACACAACATTCATAGAATGTAAAGATTTATTTCCTACAGAAATCTGTTGTTAGACCAGAACAGTTACAACAAGTTTTTGAAATTTAAACTTATTTTATCATTTCAGCCACTCAGAATTTTCTTCAAGTTATTCCATTGTGTCATAACTAACCAACAGGAAAAAGTAAATAATAAAGAAAGATGTTTGATTTTCTTTTAAAGTGAAATCCTAGATGCTAGACAACACAAGTTAGTACATACTAACTGTCCAGCATCTACTTGTATCAACAGAGGAGGATAAGGATCAAATTCATTTTTTAATTTTTAATTTTTATGGTACAGTTTCATAGGCTCCAATTTATTCTCCATCCCAATGATTTTCATATATTATTATAATAGTATAGTTTTTCCATCATAGTCACAAGTCCATCATTTGCCATTTAAGCGTATCACGAAATTGTTGGTATTACAAAATCCATATCCTGTTCTCAAATGCATTTAACAGTTTTATACAGAGTCCATAATTTATTCAGAAGAAGAGATGCATACTACAATGGTCTTCACTTCATGATGTATTCTCCTCCATTATACAGGGCTCTAGATGAACTTAATTACATACATGTTTACCTATATACCTAGTGATCTTGTATTTGCATGAAGGTTCTCTTATATCAGAGAAAACATATGATATTTGTCCTTTTGAAGAGTGTCTATTTTAAGCTAGAGGAGAAACTGACATAGAGCACATGTGTCTCACAGATTAACCATGACATTAAACCAAAAGGAGAAAAAAATACATATCTTATGTAGAATTGTAGTGATTGGGACTCAGGCATCATTTTGCAAAAATGGATACACTTCTGAAGTCCAGTATCACTCTGTTTTCATTCAGGGACAATGGTCAAGGAGCCTGAGCCAGAGTCCCAAAGCCTGAAAAAAGGTCTTAACGTGCCTTGGAATGTGTTCTGGGAAAAGGAGAAAATATGAGACCCTTCTGTCATGTTGTAGAATGACACATCTCCATCATCATAATCCAGGAATATCCCCACTCTAAGGGGGTGCTCTCTTAGAGTAAGACAAGTTTCTGGGGATGTGAGAGCCCAGTATTCTTTGTTGTAAAGCCTAATAGCCCAAAAACCACTTTGTGGAGTTACTGAGACTTTCCCTTTCCTGGCTACATTATCCCTACAAATCCCCAGATCACAGGAAACTGTATCTTTAATGTCCACCTCCCAGAAATATCTCCCAGAGGAGATTTGCAGCTCTCCCAGAACACAAGGAAGGGAACTGAATCTTTTTGGGGTGTCAGGCAGATCTTGGTCCTCTTCTTGCCAGGTTATACACCTCCTGTCTTGAGACAGTGAGAGTGCAGGATGGGCAGTGTCTGCATCCAGGGTCACAGGTACTGCAAAGACAAGAGGAGAATCATGTCCTGAAAGGGTTTCACTCTGCTTGGGCCAGAGTATTTTGAATGTGTGGAAGATCCTTGAACCCTAGTTGGATTCTGCTAAATTCTGCCCATCTTCTGTCAGACTATACACAATGAACAGCATCCCTTCTAGACCAGAATGGACTCACCAGTCTGGAACAGTTCTTTCCTCCAATCTGCAAAGAATATAACACCATGAGAATCCATTAGCTGAAAAAAGAAACCGCCTGGTCATCTGGAGTATAAATTTCCAGGTTTAGTTAAAAATAAATGCTACTGAAGAAAATGGCCTTTCATATCCTTGTTCTTCATTTTATAGCCTGCCAAATTCTGCCTGATTTGGAAGCTGGATTAGAAGCAGAAGAGTTTGGAATGAAATAAACCCTCCAGTATAGGCAGTAAGTGTTGCAAGTAACAGCTTAGCTCTTTGTTCCAGAACAATCACCCTAATATTTAAAATCTGTATTAATACATTATTTGGAGGTTATGCATTGAATTTCTTTCCCTTTATAATGTTTTATAATTAGATATGTCCATTCATAACATCTTCAATAATAGATTTTTTGTAGAATTCATGTCACTTACCAGGATACAATACTGACTTCCTCCAGTCTGCAATAGAAGAGGAAAATAAATCTTTATTTATTTAAGGATTTTCTTCTGTATCTTTCCAACTACTCTTCTGATATTTCCTTGTATTTTCTCTCTCAGTTTCTCCTCTATACTTTTTGTGCCTTCCATTTTGTTGCATCTCCCCTTATATTTTAAATTTCAAAGATATAACGGTGAAAACTATCCAGTAGAAGAATTTCAAAAAATTTAAAGAAATAAAAAGAGGGAGATATTCCTCTGATGCTAGAATCATGAAGTAAAAGAAAGTAAAAATGTAAAAAGGAAGGTGATAATGAATAAACAATTTTATGTCTGTTGAATATTTAACTAGTAAATCAATCGCTGCTTTATATGAAATTTCTCTTTCTATAGTTTTTTTTTTTTTTTTTGGTAAGAAAAAAGATTTATTGGGCCCGGAGCGGTGGCGCAGCGGTTAAGGTCCTTGTCTTGCTCGCCCGGGATCCCATATGGGCGCCGGTTCTGATCCCGACAGCCCCGCTTCCCATCCAGCTCCCTGCCTGTGGCCTGGGAAAGCAGTTGAGGACGGCCCAAAGCTTTGGGACCCTGCACCCGCGTGGGAGACCCGGAAGAGGCTCCTGGTTTCGGATCGGCATAGCATCGGCCGTTGTGCTCACTTGGGGAGTGAATCATCGGACGGAAGATCTTCCTCTCTGTCTCTCCTCTCTGTATATCCGCCTTTCTAATAAAAAAATAATAAAAATAAATCTTTAAAAAAAATTTAAAAAAAAGATTTATTTATTTTTATCAGAAAGGCAGATATACAGAGAGAAGAGACAGAAATAAAGATCTTCAGTTAGCTGATTCACTCCCCAAGGGATCACAACGGCTGGAGCTGAGCTGATTCAAAGGCAGGAGCCAGAAGGTTCTTTGGTCTCCCACACAGGTGCAGGGTCCCAATTGTTTGGTCCATCCTCACTGCTTTCCAGGGTAGAAGCAGGGAGTTGGATAGGAAGCAGAACACCTGAGACACAAACTGGCTCCCATCTGGGAACCCTGAGTATGCAAGGCAAGGAATTTAGCGACTGGGCTCAGGTGCTGGGCCCTCTCTTTCTAGTTTTGAAAGTAATATTCATTCATTTTCCCATAGTAGTTTACCTAGTTTACACTCCCATCAGCAAAGTAAGAGTTCTTTTTTCTCCATTGGCTCACCAGTGTTTCCTAATTTTTGTTGTTCTTGATGATTTCTATGGTATATTGCTTCATGATTTTGATTTTCAAGATCCCAAAGGCTAGAGATTTTGAGAATGCTTCCATATATTTTGGTCATTTGTAATTTTTTCTTTCAGAACTTAAGTTTCAATCAACAAAAAACTGCAATATGGAACTGTGTGAAAAAAAGATGATTCACAGAACATAAACTGAGTGTATGTCTATGTGAGAGAAACTCTGCCATCATGTATGCTGTCATTGCTGTAAGTTTCTGATATGCAATGAACACATTGTAGATACAGGAATGAGGTTCTGATAATAACTACTTACCAGACTTATACTGAGCCTTTCTCTTCTCTGAAACAAAAATGTACAAACATGTATTCATAAGATAAGTTTGGTTAGCATTACAAAGAATGCATAATATAAAGAATGTATTTGCCAAGCTGGATAGACCGTATTAGTTCCCTCTGCACTTAAAAAAAAACTCTGAAACATGAAACTAGAAGAATGTTATGTAATATGCAAACAAATGAGAGCTAAATAAAAGTTTTTCTTCATAAATCTTAAATAAAACTTAATAAAAATGCAAATTCAATTTGGTGCAACAATTTTGACATCCATGAATAATTTTTCATAATGAAAAATTTCAAAAAATTGAAGAAACCTTGTATTTCTTAAAGTGTAACACTAAAATTTGTAGAAATATCTTAGAATAAGACCTTAGTGGACTTAGTAAACCAAAAACCAAAATGAGGAGTAATGATTATGGTTAGAACAGTAAAATTACCAGATTAAATAATGGGAAAGGTGAAACACCTTGGCTCGCTTGAAAATAAGGTCAGCTGATATGAATTAGGTCATGTCAAGGTTACACTACAAGAGTAGAAGCAAGCATTTTTGTCAAATTAGGGTTTTAGTGGAGATACTTATATTTCTAAGTTTTCTTCATTCAATATGATGCTGGCTATGAATTTGCCATATATTGCCTTGCCTGTGTTAAAGAATGTTTTTCTAAACCTAATGTATTTAATATTTTTACCATGAAATGATGTGCTTTATCAAACACTTTCCCTGAGACTATTGAGCAAATCATCATTTATATTCTTCTTGTTAATGTGGTATTTCATGTTTGCAGCTTTATATATATTGAACCTTTCCTGTATACCAGGATAAACCCATTTGGTCCAAACCTGATGTGCTGCTTCATTCAGCAGGTAATTTGTTGAGAAATTTTGCATCTGTATTCATCAGAATATTGGTTTATAATTCTACTCCTTTCTTGTATCCTTTTCTGTTTTTGTAACTAAGGTGATACTAACCTAACAAAAGGAGTTCGGGAGGATTTAAATCCAATTCAATTGTTTTGAAAAGTATGAGAACGATCAGATTTATTCCTCATGAAAAGCTTGGTAGAATTCACCACTGAAGCCATCCTGTCCCAGGATTTTCTATACTGGGAAGATCTTTATCACTGATTCAATTTCCATTTAAAAAAATATTTATTTTTATTGGAAAGGAGGATATACAGTGAGGAAGATTTTCCATCTGATGGTTCACTCCCCAAGCGGCTGCACGGCTGGAGCTGAGTCAATCCGAAGCTAGGAACCAGAAGCTCTTCTGGGTCTCCACACGGGTGCAGGGTCCCAAGGATTTGGGCTGTTCTCGACTGCTTTCCCAGGCCACAAGCAGGGAGCTGGATGGGAAGTGGGTCCTCCAGGATTGAACAAGTACCCATATGGGATTCTGGCATGTTCAAGGCGAGGACTTAAACCACTACGCTATCTCGCCAGGTCCCAATTTCCATTTCAATTGCTCTATTTTTTTCTGCATATAATTTTTGTGATGAAATTTTCATAGATTTTATGTGTTCAAAATTCTACACATATCTTCTATATTTTCCAATTTATTGGTATATAGCTGTTTGTAGAAATTCCTGACTTTTTAATTTCCATGATAAAATTGCAACGTCTTTTTATCTCTGATTATATTATTTTGTGTTTTCTTCCCAACCACAACACCCTTTTGGGTTAGTTGTTTCAAGAGCTATTAATTTTACTAACACTTTCAAAAATCCAGCTGTTCATTTCAGTAATCTTTTTGCCTTCTGTTTTAATTTTTAATTTTATTTCTTCTCTGATTTTAATTATTTCTTTTTTCCTACTTCTTTAAATGGTTCTTTTTTTCCTAGATCCTCAAGATGCATTATTAAGATTATTCATTGGATACCTTTTCAACTTCTTGATGTAGATCTTAGAATATGATCTTAGATTTTAGACATACATTTTCAATGGAATTTGCTTAATAATATATATTTAGGTCATGACAGAACATGTCATAACTTAGTGGACTAAAATGATAAAATAAAAACAGTAATAATCCTGCTTATAAAGCAAAATTACCGGAGAAAATAATGAGAAAGTATTTAATGCCATGGCTTACTTGAAAATATGTTCAACTAATATGGATTAGATACTGCCATGATTACACTTACTGACACAACATTTTTTAAATGGTGATAAAAACAGGAATTGTGTCACTCAGAAGTTTTGGAGATCAATAACCACATTTAAGAATAAGATAATATTATGGGAGGCAAAATAAAAATGCTTCAGCACAATATGTATTTTATATAATAAAATTCAAGGGAGTTATCATTGAGTAGAAGCAACTACCATCTCTAGGCCTAACTATTCATTTCCAACTATATAACAATAGTATAACACTTGCCTGCAAGACAGAAAAGTTGAAGAATATGTAGCAAAAGAACAAAAGGGGATGAAGGGACATGGAGGAAGGGCATCAAAAGGACAATGAATATAAAAAAAATTCAGGAAGCCAAAAGGTAGATAAACATACACCTTTATAACCATAAAGGGATAAATGAAAACAGAGTGGACCTCATGTGAATGAGTCAAGAGCCGTACAAAAAATATTCATGAGGAAAAATATCAGAAAAACTTACCAATTTCACTCTGAATATTATCTGAAAAATAAAATGAAATCCTCATTGAAATGTCAGGGGACAACAGTATTGAATTTAGAATACATTTTATCAGAGAAATAAATTGTGTTCAGAATGCCAAATACTGTATTCATTCCCATGTGAAAGAGTAAAATTCCCAGGGTAGTGTTGGAATAGTCATAAACATCCAACTTCAGATCCAGATACATTAGCATTAAAAAAAAAATTGTGTGTCCTGTGCATTCACAATTTTATTGTTAGATATATCCAATATTGTAAATGACTCCCACCAAATGAATGATGTAGGTTCTCATTATCATAGTACCAGTTATGAACTGAGTCATCATACACTCTGACATAGAGACTACTGGGCCACTGCCCATGGAACGAAACCAAAGTCAGAGGCTTCTAGGCTGCTGGTCATATTGAAACCAAGGTATCAATATATCACTTTGTTTTGTAGACTTGCACTTCAAAAATCTGGGATAAATATTTTTAGAATAAACCAGTATTAATGCTAAAGAAAGGACATTGGTGCGCAAAGACAGCAGTAGAGTGACAAAAATGAAGTGGATAATAAATGGACAGAAGTTAATATGGGTGTGTCCCAACAGGATGGGGGATAAAGGAGACATTCAGGAGAACAGTGAAACTTGAGATGTTCATGGGGGAAATTGAAAAATATTTCAGACACACTGAGAGCAGACATTCTAAAGCAGCATAGGAGTAAAGACTCTCTGGGGATATTTACCAATGAGTTTCTGACGTTCTTCTGAAAAAAATAAAAACGAAAAATCAAAATTAAGGATCATTCTGTGGGAATCAAAGTTTAAGAACATTTGAACTCAATGAAAATGTAAAAAAGGTAATAAAAGAGAAAGCGATACCAGGGACCATTAACCATTAATTCAGAGCATTAGGAACAAAGAGTCAGTGCTTGTAAAAATTAAGATGTAGAACAGAAAGAAGAAAAAGCAATGGATAGAAAAGACAGGGAAATGAAGGGAGAGAACTTAATCTGGAAGTCTAGCAGTCAAAGTTTATAATCAAAATTCATCATTGAACGAAAGTGGAGACTTTACAGATAAAGAGGAGAGAGGTGTCATATGGATCAGCAGAAAGAACAGTTACTATCTTTGGAAAGAGCAAAAAATTTCAGGTAAAATCAGGATAAATATACTCAGTCACAGAGCAGTAATATTATAAAATCTAGAGCTCAAATTTTTCTTAATTAATTGTGGGCACAATTTGAAAACCTCATAAAAGAGGGATTTCATTAGCCATTTTAGTGTCTATTGGCTTAAGGGTTGGATCAGGATATTCTGCCCAGAAAGGGATGCACTAGAAAACCCATGACAGAAAATATGAGTTGAAAGAAATTTTGTAGAAAAGAAGGTGAGTAGAAACAACTTTATTCTTCTGATATGTTCCTTGAATATGCAAGCAGCATCAAATGCTCAAGCAAGTATTTAGACTATTGCTACTTATTGGCTTACTATTATATTCTTTAACTTCAGAATGTTAGAGTGGGAATGATCATGTTGTAATCGCTATATTTTGTTGAGTAACAATAAAAATGCGTTGGTGCTGCCTAAGCCACGGTTCTTACAAGAAACCCAGCATTAGAATTTTCTCAGAGGTTATTTACACTCAAATCCACATACCCATAGGCAACTTTTCACAGAAATTATATTATTTATATAAAAAGATGATAAACACATTTGGTATCTACACCTTTAAAATGATAAAGCTAATTTTCCCCCAGATTCCCATAATCTCCACAATTTGCCTGATTCCTTCCTTTCATGATTTCAAAGTTTTGCTCTAACATTCTTTCAATTTATTTTACAGTCACAAGTTTGTATGTCTCTGATGAACATCAGAAGAGACAGCCAGTGTTTATAAGGAATAAAGAAGTAGAAACTAAAGAAGAGAAAGCAATGGAGAAACTGAAGGGAGAGAGCATCACATGGAGGTCTAGCAGCCAGGCTGTAAAAGGGAACGTCAGCATTCAAGGAAAGTGAGGACCTTGCAAATCAAGAAGAAAGAAGTGTCAAAGCATGCAGGGGACAGTGGTCAGAGAGTGTTTGCCAAATCCTTCTTTGTAAGATACCTCTGAGGGATAAAGTAAAAGTAATAAGTGGTCTGCGTTTCCCTAGGGAAAACCCATAGCACTAGAGGAACACCATCTTTCCACAATAATTTTGTATTATAAAATGTTACTAACAAAGAAAAGAAACCACATTTAAATAACAGATTTCTTTCTAATAACAAAGTATTTGATTCTCACCAAATGAATGATGTTGGTTTTCATTATCACTGTAGGATAGTTGCATTTGGTGGTTGTCCACTCTAGAGAGCGTGAGTCAACCCTCAATAGCCTGATTGGATTTCCGGAGCCAGGAGGCAGGAGCCAGGAACAGCTTTTGAGTCTCCCACAAGGGTGCTGGGATCCAAGGACATGAGCCCTCGCCTTTAGTGCTCCAAAGCCACAGGCAGGGACCTGGGTCAAAAGTGGAGCATCCAGAACACAAGGTGGCACCCATGTGGATGCCAGTGCACAGGCAGAAGCTCAACCAGCTTGGCCAATTTGCCCCTGATTCTTAGGTTATTTAAAAGGCTGTGTTTTGGTGGTTCTTGCACTGGGGAGCACTTTATGTTTGTTTGATTTTATGTATTTACATGCACCTATATGCCTAAAACCAAATATTTATATTGCTCTTTTCACATACACAAGCAAAACAGTTTGAGAACATACCAATTTCCATATGAAGTTCATCTGAAAAGAAATATGGAAACTCATGTAAATGTCAAGATACAATGTGGATGTAGCCTGTGCATTGTATACTAGGTTTACTAATAAGTTATATTGAGAATATCAAAGGTTGTAAATTCCACATGTGAAATGCTGAAATGTTGTATGTGGATTTTAGTTTGAGTATTGGCTACTTAATTTCAGATCTAGCTATTAGGTTAGCATTTAAAAATATTTTTGTGCTCTGTGTCTGTAAAATTTTTTGCTAGAAATCTCTAGCAAACGTATAAGGTTGTTTTTAACAAGATTTTATTTTATGTCATGTGTTAAGTATGTGATAAGTCTAACATGAATAGTAGTGGCCATTTATATTGGGAAAAGTTCAAAATCAAAAATTTTCAGGAATTATATGTACGTTGAATGGAAAGTATGGGCTCATTTGCTTAATTCCCATCACATCATTACAATCTCAATGAAAATCACAACCGTTGAAAATCACCAAAGATACACCATTTCTATCAAAGAAAGGACATGGTTTGAAATATTGATAAAGAAGAGAAAGACAAAAAATTGGAGAGAACACAGGATTTGAAAAAAATCATAAATAAAGTGGTGGTTAGCGGTAGAAGAGTAGAGTAGCTATTAAAGAGTTGGCATCTGGGGGAAGAGAACTGGATAGTTAGAGACCATGAGATGAGGCATTTTAAAGTGAAATGTGGTAAATGGCTCAGTATAAGGTAAGAAGGAAATCCACATTTTAGAAAAAATGTGAAATATTGGTTTTGATAGTTAGCACTTAAAGTATGTTAGTGTCTGTGTATTTAAAATGCTGTTGTTGGAATTCTGTAACAATGGTGTCTTAGGATCCCACCAAATAAATGATGTGGTTCTCATGATCATGGTAGTACTTATGTATTGAGTCATCATCCACCCTGAGGTAGAGACTGCTGCATCATTGATCCTGGAAAGGACCCAAATTCAGAGGCTTCTAGGCTTCTGGTCGCATTGACACCAAGCTATCAACACAACACCACTTTGTTTTAGGGACTTGCACTTCAAAAATGTAGGCACAGAATAAGCCAGTGTTAATGGGAGAGGAAGGGCATAGCTGAACAAGAGGCAAGTGGAATTATGAAAATTTGAGGGGAAAAGAAATAAAGAAAAGTTTACATGGGAGAAGCCCTGTAGGATGAGGAGATGGCAGACATTCTAGAGAAGACTGAATCATGAAATGTGCATGAGGGCAAGGTGGAGGAAATGTTTACACACACCAGTAGGGGGCAGTCATTCTAAAACAGCCTGGGAGTAAGAGTGTCAGGGAATAGTTACCATTACGTGGCTGGGGTTCTTCTGAAAAATAATGAGACAGAAAAACAAACATTAAGGACTTATCCCAAGGAAGCAATATTGAAGAAATTCAAATGTATTGACAATGCAAGCAGTGATGTAAGGGAGTAGGTTTCCAGGAAACAAATCGCCTAAGTTTTCAGATGTTTTTTAAAGGTTGTTACTGAAAAGTCAATGTAAATAACAGGGAAAACAAATTTAAAAATAATCACTTTAAAGAAAATGCAAACGTAGGACTCTTTGATATACATACCAATGCACAAGGGTAAATAGTGTATATAGATTTCAATCATAACCTACATTATATGAAATTTGTGAAAATGGAATGTATTGATACACATTTTAGAGTAGGACATTGGGGACTCAATTTTAAAGATGTTATTCGTTCAGTGTTGATGGTATTTAGACTATTGTTACTTATCTGGTTACTATTACGTTGTTTAACTCCAGAATGTTAGAGTGGGAATGATCATGTTGTAATCGCTATATTTTGTTGAGTAACAATAAAAATGCATTGGTGCGGCCTAACGCACAGTTCTTACAAGAAACCCAGCATTAGAATTTTCTCAGAGGTTATTTACACTCAAATCCACATACCCATAGGCAACTTTTCACAGAAAGTATATTAAAGAACTTATATAAAAAAGATGATAAACACATTTGGTTTCTACACCTTTAAAATGATAAAGCTAATTTTCCCCCAGCTTCCCGTAATCTCCACAATTTGCCTGATTCCTTCCTTTCATGATTTCAAAGTTTTGCTCTAACATTCTTCCAATTTATTTTACAGTCACAAGTTTGTATGTCTCTGATGAACATCAGAAGAGACAGCCAGTGTTTATAAGGAATAAAGAAGTAGAAACTAAAGAAGAGAAAGCAATGGAGAAAAGCAACGGAGAAACTGAAGGGAGAGAGCATCACATGGAGGTCTAGCAGCCAAGCTGGAAAAGGGAACGTCAGCATTCAAGGAAAGTGAGGACCTTGCAAATCAAGAAGAAGGAGGTATCAAAGCATGCAGAGGACAGTGGTCAGAGAGTGTTTGCCAAATCCTTCTTTGTAAGATGCTTCTGAGGGATAAAGTAAAAGTAATAAGTGGTCTGCGTTTCCCTAGGGAAAACCCATAGCACTAGAGGAACACCATCTTTCCACAATAATTTTGCATTATAAAATGTTACTAACAAAGAAAAGTGACCACATTTAAATAATAGATTTCTTTCTAATAACAGAGTATTTGATTCTCACCAAATGAATGATGTTGGTTTTCATTATCACTGTAGGATAGTTGCATTTGGTGGTTGTCCACTCTAGAGAGCGTGAGTCAACCCTCAATAGCCTGGCTGGATTTCCGGAGCCAGGAGGCAGGAGCCAGGAACAGCTTTTGAGTCTCCCACAAGGGTGCTGGGATCCAAGGACATGAGCCCTTGCCTTTAGTGCTCCAAAGCCACAGGCAGGGACCTGGGTCAAAAGTGGAGCATCCAGAACACAAGGTGGCACCCATGTGGATGCCAGTGCACAGGCAGAAGCTCAACCAGCCTGGCCAACTTGACCCTGATTCTTAGGTTATTTAAAAGGCTGCATTTGTGTGGTTCTTGCACTGGGGAGCACTTTATGTTTGTTTGATTTTAGGTATTTAGATGCACATATATGTCTAAAAATTTGATTATAAGAAATCAATTCTGCTCTGTTCACATACACTCCTGGCTATTTATCTGTCTGTGTTGGGACCTTCAGAAACGTTTCTCCATGAAGGAAGAGTACAGTGTACAAGAAATGAAATGACCCATGGTATGAATTTCCTCATGGAACAAATAGGGTTCTGTGAAGTGAAATCAATTCCAGGAAGAACACGTACATTTAACAAAATCAAATGAAAGAAAAGTCTGTGTAAGTCGCCCTTCACAAGCCTTTATTTTTTTTTTCTGTAGTCCTTAAGGATTTGGAGGGTCTAATACACAAAGAAATGTCCATTTATAGTTAGAATATTTGGCAATACGTCAGAATCAAGGAAATTTCAAAGAATGATATATAGTCTGGAAAGTATGGGCCCATTTGTTTAATTACCATCACATCACTAAAAGCGTAATGAAATGTACAAACGTTTGAAATGCAGAAGATACAACATTTCTAGCAAAGAAAGGACATGGTTTGAAAAATGAAAGGAGAGAAAAGCTCAAGATAAAAAAAATGAAGAGAACAAAGTATAGGAAACAGACCTAACAAAAATAGGAAGGTTGGTGGGAGAAGAGTAGAATGGCTATCTGAAGAATGGAATGCTAAGAGTTGGCATCTAGGAGAAGAGTGCTGGCCAGTTAAAGAAACCCCAAAGCAATCATTTTAAAGGGCAATGTGGTAGATGGCTGTCAGTACTGACCATCATTTCTCTGAAGTCTATGTGAGATCAGATGGAAAAATCCTTATTATGGAAGACAAGGTGAAGCCGATCCCAGTTTATGATACAGGTACACATGCATATAAACACACCATGGTGGAAAAGTACTAAGCTATCCAGAATGAAATGTGGTAAGAAAATTTACTTTAGGAAAGAATGAGGGCCTGGCGCGATAGCGAAGTGGTTAAAGTCCTCACTTTGCATGCGCCAGGATCCCATATGGGCACCGGTTTTAATCCCAGCAGCCCCACTTCCCACCCAGCTCCCTGCTTGTTGCCTGGGAAAGCAGTCGAGGATGGCCTGAAGCCTTGGGACCTGCACCCCTGTGGGAGACCTGGAAGAGCTCCTGGCTCCTGGCTCCTGGCTTCGGATTGGCTCAGCTCCAGCCATTGCGGCCGCTTGGGGAGTGAACCATGGGATGCAAATCTTGCTGCGTCTCCTCCTCTCTGTCTATTCACCTTTCCAATAAAAATAAACACATCTTTGAAAAAATGAGCAATATTGGTTTTGATAGTAAGTATTTAAAATATTTTAGTGTCTGTGTATTTAAAATCTTATCGTTGGTATTCTCTAAAAACAGTGTTTTTGATTCCCACCAAAGGAATGATGTGGGTTCTCATGAGCATGGTAGCAATTATTAATTGACTTCATGATCTACCCTGAGGTAGAGACTGCTGGGCTATTGACCCTGGAAAGAACCCAGGTTCAGATGCTTCCAGGCGTCTGTTCCCAAGGACACCAAAGTATCAGCCCATCACTTCACTTTATGGCCTAGCACTTCAAGGATCTGGGCGCAGAATAAACACATGTTGATGGGAAAGGAAGGGCATGGATGAACAAGAGGCCAGTGGAATGATGAAAAATAGAGGGTAAGAGTAATGAAGAGAACTTAGTATGGGGGAATCCCAGGAGTACAGTGGAGACATTAGACATTCAAGAGCTTGATGACCATTAGAGAGATGCATACTGGGAAGTGAGGAGGAAATGTTTACAGACACCCATAGGGCAGTCGTTCTAAAGCAGCATGGAAGTACAGACTGTCAGATATTATTTACCCATACGTCGCTGACGTTCTTCTGCAAAATAAGAAGGGGAAATCAAAGTTAAGGAAAGTGCTATGGGATCCAAGGTTTAGGCACACTTGACTTTAATGAAAATGCAAAAAGATGATCTAAGAGGAAGGGTTGCCAGGGAATATTTACCATTCATTTTCAGATGATGTCCTAAGAATTCAAAAAGAAAAGTCAGTGTGAGCATCACAGAAAACAAATTTAAAACATAATTTCCATCAAGAAAGGGGCAAATGCAAATGTAGAACTCTTGGGATCTTTATATCATGTAAATATATATCATCAGTATCATCAGAGATATATGTATATATATAGTATCATATATATGATGTGAAATAATTCATTTTATTAAAAGCATAGGCTATAGATTGCGGAAACTGGGCAAATGGAATGCATTTGTAAATGTTTTAGAATGGGATATTGGCAAATTATACTGCTAAATTTTATTGGCTCATTTTTGATCATTTTGAGCAATTAATTTGTGGTGTGCTAATTAATACATTGTTTGACTCTAGAAAATTGGAGTGGTGATTGTCATTATTGTAATGGCCATGCTGTGTTGCGTCACCATACACAATGAGCTGGAGATGCATAAACCACGGCTCTTACAGGAAAGCCAGGATCAGATCCTTTTAAGCGTGCAGTCACGATCCAACCAACATATGAATATGCAACTTGTCAACCCCTCATGGATAATTGGTTCATATTAGGACATCAGATTCCACATCTCTTATATATGCAATATTACGAACATAAAACCAGTTCCATTTCACCAGCTCACACTCCTCCCATTCTCCTTCTTCCTCACTTTCTTTTGTTTCTTTCAATTTTTTGCTGTAATGTACTTTTGATTCATTATGTAATTTAAAACAATGTTGTATCTCTGTGTGGAGCATCAAGAACAAAGAGTCAGTGATGGTAAGTGTTAAGATGTAGAACCTCAAAGAAGAAAAGCAATGGACAGAAAAGATAGGAAAATTGAAGGGAGACAACTTAATATGCAAGTCTAGCAGTCAAATTTGAGAAGCAAAAGTCAGCATTAAAGCAAAAGGAGGACTTTACAGATCAAGAGGAAAGGCGTGTTATGGGGTGCAGGTGTATGGGTGGTCAAGAGAACATCTGCCAAGTCACGTTTTTCTAAGATGCCTCTGAAAGATACACTACAAGTACAAAGTGAACTGACTTTAATAAGAAAACATCTTAGATTCCATGGCTCTACAGAAAGAGAAGTTTTGCAATTAAAGTTTACATTATAATATGTTCACTAGAAAGAACAATTACTACATTGGGAAAGAGCCAAGTGTGTCAGGTAACACCAGGTTAAATGCACTCAGTCACACAGCAAAAACATAAAGAAAGGCAGAGCTCTACTCAACTCCAATTTCCCTGGATAAATTTTGGGCACAATTTACAAAGCTCATAAGCAGAGGAATTTGCTTAGCTGTTTTAGTGTCTGTTTCCTTCTGGTTAAGGATTGGACCAGGATTATCTGCCCAGAAATGAAACCCATGACAGTGAATCTGAGTTCAAGGAAGTTTTGTAGAAAAGTAGATGAGTAAAAACAACTTTGTTCATCTGATACACTCCCAGAATATGTAAGGAGCCTCAAAAATTCAAACAAGTAAACCGGTTAACAAATGGAAAAAAATAAACAACATATTTCTTTTTTAAGAATGACATACAAATGGCAGACAGACACATGTAGAGGACCACTAGGCACCAGTGAAATGTAAATAAACAATACACTAAGGTTTTAGAAGGATGCAAAACAAAACAAAACAACACCCCTCCCCCCCAAAAAAAAAACTTACCAACTTCACTGAGAAGGTTTTCTAAAAAATAAATGGAAAACTGATGTAAATGTCAAGATACCACACGGGTGTAGTCAGAGTAGTGAATGCTAAGTATAATTACATGATGTGTTCAGAAAGATAAGGGTTGTATGTTCATCTGTGAAATACTAAAACTTTTACAGGCATATTGGTTTGAGTCTTGCCTGTTCAAATTCAGATCTAGCTAGAAAGTTACCATTTAAACCTTTTTTTATCCTGTGTATTTAAAATTTTATTGTTAGAATGCTGCAATATGGTTTTTGATTCCACCAAATGAATGATGTTGCCTCTCACAATCATGGTGATTCTTATGTATTGAGTCATCTTCTACACTGTTCAGCCCCGGTCCACCTTATATGGCCTGAACTGAAAGCAGGATTCAGAAACCAGGAGCCAGGAGCTTTTTCTGAGTCTCCCAATCGGGGTGCAGGGATCCAAGGGCATGAGTCAGCCTCTGCCGCTTTCCCAAGCCACAAGCAGGGAGCTGGATCAGAAGTGGAGCAACAAGTGCACAAGCTGGCACCAATGTTAGCCTGTGTTCCTGTTTATTTTGCTCTCTGTCCTGGAATCTTTAGAAAGTTTTCTTCTGGAAGGAAGAGCATAGTCTTCCAAAATCAAAGTTATTTTACTCAAGGACCAAATAGGTTCCTGTTACTTAAAATGCATTCCAGGAACAAAACTTGCCTATTTACTTAAATCACATGAAATAGAACAAAATGTAAAATCATCCTGAATAAGCTTGAATATTTCCATCACATCCCCAAAATTTGGGAGATACACTGGGCATTTATAATTTTATATTTGAATATCTGTTAAAACTCCTATATCAGGAAATTTTCACACTCTTTGTATTTATCTTTGTGTCTATGTATCTAAGTATCTAGCAATCTATCTATCTATCTATCTATCTATCATGTATCAAGGAAAGTATGGGCTTATTTGCTTAAGCCCCATCATATCACTGAAATCATAATGAAAGTTCACAAACATTTGTAATAAATAGCATATATAATTTACAGCAAAAGAGCCTCATGGTTTGTAAAAAAAAAAATTGAAAATACAAAGACAGAATACACAGGAAAATAATTGGAGAGAACTTAATGTAGGAGACAGCTGTAACGAAAATACCATGCTGGTGTAGGGGTGGGGTGGGGACAGTGGACATCTGACAAATGGAGAAATAAAGGGTGGCCTCTAGGGAAAGAGAATCAAAAGTTAAAGACACGAAGACAGCAATCATTTCAGGTGATCTGAGGTAAATGGCTGTCAGTATTTGCCATCATTTCTCTGAAATCTATCTGAAGATGAGATGCAAAAATCTTACTACTGAAAGCAAGGCCAAAACAATCTCAGTTTATGATATGGGTACACATGAATACACACATACACCATGTTGAAAAATAATATGCTAAACAGAATGCAATGAGGAAAGAAGAAAATTTGCTTTTGCAAAAAAAGGAAAAAAAAAACGAGAGAGAGAGAAATGAAGGTTTTCATAGTTGTTAGCATTTAACATTTTATTGTTAGATTTCTCAGATATTATGTCAATTTGCACCAAATAAATGATGAGGGTTATCATTATCTTAATAGCATATATGTATTGAGTCATCATCAGCCTTGAGTTAGAGACTGCTGGGCCACTGATCCTGGAATGCTCCCAGGTTCAGATGCTTCTAGGCCTCGGGTACCATTGACAGCATGGTGTCAATGACACATTACTTTGCTTTATGCACTTGCATTTTAAGGATCTGGGCACAGAATCAACCAGCGTTAATGGGAAATAGAAGGCATGACTATACAATGACTACAGTGGAGTGATGAAAAAATGAAGGGGAAAAAGAAGGAGAGAAATGTATGTGGGAGAATTCCAGTAAAGGGGGGACAGCAGACTTTTAGGAGAAATGTGATCCATGAAAGCACCTTTGGCGAAAAGGAGGTGTTTACACACACCCCAAGAGCAGTCATTCTGAAGCAACATGAAAGTAAAACCTGCCAGAGAATATTTACCAAAATGTCGCTGACGTTGTTCTGAAAAATAAGAAGGGAAAATCAAAATTAAGGAGTGTTCTATGGGAATCAAATTTTAAGAACATAGGAAATTAATGAAAGTATAAAAAGGCGATAAGGAGGAAGGGTTGCCAGGGAATATTTACCATTCAGTTTCAAGTTAGTTCCTAAAAATTAAAAAAGAAAATTCAATTAGAATACCACAGAAAACAAATTTACAACAAAATTCAATTCACCAAAAGGGCAAATGCAAACATGGATGGCAAAGAGTTTATCATTTTTGTACATCATAGTCCCCATGATATGAAAACTGCAAATGGAATGCATTCGTAGGCATTTTGAATGGGAGATGGGGAATTGTATTTTAAATTTTTATTGGTTCCTTTTTCATCATTTTGAACATCTATTTTGTGCTTTGCTAATCAGTAAATTGTTTGACTCCAGTAAATTGGAGTGGAGTGGTGATTATCATTATTGTAGTACCATTCTGTGTGGGCGTGACCTTACACAATGAGCTGGAGATTTAAACCATGGTTCTAACAGGAAAGCCAGGCTCAGATTCTTTAAAGCGTGTAGTCACATTCAAATCAACACATCAATATGTTACTTTGCATCCTCCTTTTAATAATTCATTTATATTAGGAGAACAAATACCACATATTTCATAAATGAGCTCTTTTTAAATGACAAGGTTTAATTACACTCACACCAGTACTTAAATAAGTGATTATATTCAAAGTTTTCCAGACATCAACTTTAGGTAATAAATTAGAAGGCTAATTTACAGTAAGGCACACATTTGAATTTGAAGTGAGTTACAATTTTATAGCAATTTCACATCTGCTCCCATAATGTGTTTAACACAAGGTGTCCAGTGGTCATCACTGTCATGTATGACGTCAAATGCCAGGTGGCAGCCTAAGGTGCTCAGGGACACCGAATTGTTTGGTGACCACTACTTAGATTAGGCTGTCTTTCTGGGTCCTCTGGTACACCTTTCAGTTTCCTCTGCACTGTAATATTTGATGTATTCACTTATAAGAACATGAAACTAGTTCCCTTCAACCATCTCACACACCCTCCTATTTCCCCACTTACTCCTTTTCTTACTTTCTTTCAATTTTTTGCTATCACACACTTGATTTATTTCATAATCATAGGTGTGTATCTGTGTTGAGCGTCAGGAAAAAGGAGCCAAAAAGAGCAAAGGATAGAAACGATTGGGAAACTGAAGGGAGAGAACTTAATATGGAAGTCTAGCAGTATTGGGTCAGGATCACCTGCACCTAAATGGATGCACTGGAAAACTCATGACATCTGAAGTTAGAAAACTTGTGACAGAGAATCTCAGTAATAAGCAGTTTCTTAGAAAAGAAGATGAGTAGAAACAATTTAGTTCTTCTGATATATTCCCAGAATATACAAGGAGCATCAAAACTCAAACAAGTAATCTAGTTAACAAATGGGAAAAGGATAGGATAAAAATTATTTAAAGAATGAGATGCAAATGGCTGGAGACACATGTAGACATGCTCATGAACAGTAGCAATCAGAAAAATAAACATAACCACTACAGTGAGGATTCAGGAAGATGAATAATTTAAAAAAAGAATTCCCCTAAAACTTACCAACTTCACTGAGAAGGTTTTCTAAAAAATAAATGGAAAACTGATGTAAATGTCAAGATACCACACGGGTATAGTCAGTGTATTCTACGCTAAGTATAATTACATGATGTGTTCAGAAAGATAAAGGTTGTATGTTCATCTGTGAAATACTAAAACTGTTACAGGCATATTGGTTTGAGTCTTGCCTGTTCAAATTCAGATCTAGCTAGAAAGTTACCATTTAAACCTTTTTTTATCCTGTGTATTTAAAATTTTATTGTTAGAATGCTGCAATATGGTTTTTGATTCCACCAAATGAATGGTCTTGGTTTCATTTTTATGGTAGTCCCTATGTATTGAGTCATCTTCTACACTGTTGAGCCCTAGTCCACCTTATATGGCCTGAATTGAAAGCAGGATTCAGAAACCAGGAGCCAGGAGCGTTTTCTGAGTCTCCCAATCGGGGTGCAGGGATCCAAGGGCATGAGTCAGCCTCTGCAGCTTTCCCAAGCCACAAGCAGGGAGCTGGATCAGAAGTGGAGCAACAAGGACACAAGCTGGCACCAATGTGGGATGCCAGTGCCACAGGCCGGAGTAGCTCAGGCCACTTGACAATGACACTGGCCCTGATCCTAGGTTTCTTAAAATGCTGTTTCTGGCTAGTTCCTGTACTTCTTAATGCCTCACATTTGTATGGCATATATATTATTATGCTTCTACACACATTCACACACACACACACACACATAAGCAGATTTATGTATGTGTGTGTGTATATATATATATATATAAAATCAAATATTTATGTTTGTTTGAAACAAATCCATTTTGTTAAGTTAACCTATCTTCATTATTATTTCACTCTCTGTCCCGGAGGCTGTGAAACTTTCTTCAGGAAGGAAGTGAATAGTCTTCCAGAATTAAAATGATTTTTCTCATGGAAAAAATAGTTATATCCTGTTATTGAAATCCATTCCAGGAAAAAGGCTTGCACATTTATTTAAATCACATGAAATACAAAATAAGTGTAAAGTGTAACATCATCCTGAATAAGCTTGAAATTTTCCATCACATTAAAGAAAATTGGGAGATACACTATACATAGTAATGGATAATTGCAGCTGAATGCCTGATAAAAGTCCTAAATCAGAAATAA
Source organism: Ochotona curzoniae (assembly GCF_017591425.1). Taxonomy (NCBI): domain Eukaryota; kingdom Metazoa; phylum Chordata; class Mammalia; order Lagomorpha; family Ochotonidae; genus Ochotona; species Ochotona curzoniae. The sequence continues at coordinate 226,814 of NW_024467112.1, forward strand.
ATCAGATAAATAAATAGATAAATAAAGCAAACAAACAAATAAACAAAGCATTGGCATGGCATAATTTCCATGCAATTACAACATATAAAGTATGGGCCTATTTTCTTAATCCCCATCATACCAATGAAACCACACAATTATTCACAACACAGAACATACCACATATACAGCAAAGAAACCAAATGATTTGTAATAAATGTTGAAAAGCAGAGAAAAGATGAGGAAATGAAATGGAGAGAACATAATATGTATGTAAGAGTCATATCAAAACTAGGGGGAAGGTTAGGGGAGAAGGGTAGAGTGGATATCTGAGGAATTGAGAACTAAGGGGTGGCCTGTAGAGGAAGAGAATGGGGAATAGAAAGACACCAAGAAGGTGGTCATGTTAGGTGATCTGAGGTAAATGGCTGTCAGTATTTCCCATCACTACCCTGAAGTCTATCTGGAAATCAGATGGAAAAGTCTTGCTATAGAAAGCAAAGTGAAAACAGTCCCAGCTTATGATGTAGGTACAGATGAATTTGTTATACAGAATGAAAAGAGGAAACAAGAAAATTTACTGTTGAGAAAAAAAATGAGAAATACAGGTTTTGATATATAGAATATAAAAGATCTTTCTGCCCTGTGCGTTAAAAATTTTATTGTTAGAATTCTGCAATACTGCTTGTGATTCCCACTTAATGAAATATGAGGTTTCTCATTAGCATAGTAGCAATTATGCAATCAGGCGTCGTCCATGCTCAGTAGGGACTTTTGTGCCACTGATCTTGGAAGAACCCAAGCTTAAATGCCTCAAGGCTTCATTTCCCGTTGACACCAAGTTATCAACGCATCCCATTGCTTCCTGGACTTGCACTTCAAGGATCTGGGAACAGAACAGCAGTGATAATTGGAAAGGAAGGGCATGGCTGCACAAAGCAGACAGTGGAGTGATAAAAAATAAAGGGAAAAGAAGAGAGAAGTTTATATGGAAGAGTGCCAGTAATGGGGAGACAGTAGACATTCAGAGGGCTGAACCATGAAATGCACAGGCAGAAGGAACAGGAAATGGGTACACACATCCAGAGAGCAATCATTCTAAAGCTGCATGGCTTGAAAACTGCTGGGAATATTTACCAATACGTTGCTGATGTTCTTCTGCAAAAGAAGGAGGGAAAATCAAAATAAGGAACGTTTTGTGGGAACCAAATTTTAAGAACATTTGAACTTCATGAAAATTCAAAAAGGTGGTATAAGAGGATGGTTGCCAGGGAACACTTACCATTAGTTTTCAGATGGTTTCCTGAAAGTTAAAATAGAAAAATTGGTGTGAACATCATAGAAAACAAATTTAGAACGTGATTCAATTTATCATAAAGGCAAATGCAAACTAGAGCACTTGGATATACATACCAATGAAAAAGGCAAACAGTATATGTTGTTTTCCATCATAGTCTACATTTCAGGACATTTGTGCAAATGGAATGCACTTATAAGCATTTTAGAATGGGAAATTGGGGGTTAGAGTTTTAAATTGTTATTGTTTTTACTCATATTTGAGCATTTATTTTGCAGTTCACTAATAAATACTCCAGTTGTATGACTCCAGTAAATTGGAAAGGTGTTTATCGGTATTGTAATAGCCATGCTGTACTGCGTGACCTTACACAGTGAGCTGGAGATGTGGAAACCACTGCTCTCACATGAAAGCCATGCTCAGATTCTTTTAAGCATGCAGTCACAATCAAACCAATATATCCATAGGCAACATTTCCTCCCATTTTTAAGAATTGATCTTATTTTTATTATTTCCTTCTTTCCTTTTCTCTTTCTTATTCTTTCCTTTCTTCTCTCTCTCTCTCTTTCTCTCTGTCTCTCTCTTTTGACACAGTTTAAATGGCACTGGGATTTCCTGTCTGTCTTCCCAAGTCCCCTCCCTTCCCTACTGGTTTTTCCTATAGTTTACAACGGGTGTCTTTTCTTAAGCTGTCATAAGTCCATTGTACTGCCATATAAGTGTATTCTGATAATGTAGGCATGGACAATGTCAGAGAGTGCAGCATCCTAGTGTCCAGACATCTTCAAACATTCCGCTGAGAGTCCATCCTTGTTCTGTTTGCATGAAGACATAGTGCTCTCTGTCTCCACATTTGAGCATATGCGTTTCCGCTGCACTTCCATTTTGCATCTCTTTAAATACAGAGGCATTGTACAGAGTCCACAATGGGGAAAAATAATATACTTTCATCACCATGACGTTAGCAAACACAAAGAGGAATACCAGTGTGTTGCTAGAGTGGTTAAGAAGAGTATCAAGGACTTTCACATTAGGTTTTTTTTTTTTTTGGTGTATAAACCTTCAAATATTCTTGGCATATCCAGTGCAACCTGGGGTCTAGCCAGTGCCTCTTGGCATCTGCATTGGTGAAATTATGTGGTTCTCATGATCATGGTAGTACTTATGTATTGAGTCATCATCCACCCTGAGGTAGAGACTGCTGCATCATTGATCCTGGAAAGGACCCAAATTCAGAGGCTTCTAGGCTTCTGGTCGCATTGACACCAAGCTATCAACACAACACCACTTTGTTTTAGGGACTTGCACTTCAAAAATGTAGGCACAGAATAAGCCAGTGTTAATGGGAGAGGAAGGGCATAGCTGAACAAGAGGCAAGTGGAATTATGAAAATTTGAGGGGAAAAGAAATAAAGAAAAGTTTACATGGGAGAAGCCCTGTAGGATGAGGAGATGGCAGACATTCTAGAGAAGACTGAATCATGAAATGTGCATGAGGGCAAGGTGGAGGAAATGTTTACACACACCAGTAGGGGGCAGTCATTCTAAAACAGCCTGGGAGTAAGAGTGTCAAGGAATAGTTACCATTACGTGGCTGGGGTTCTTCTGAAAAATAATGAGACAGAAAAACAAACATTAAGGACTTATCCCAAGGAAGCAATATTGAAGAAATTCAAATGTATTGACAATGCAAGCAGTGATGTAAGGGAGTAGGTTTCCAGGAAACAAATCGCCTAAGTTTTCAGATGTTTTTAAAAGTTGTTACTGAAAAGTCAATGTAAATAACAGGGAAAACAAATTTAAAAATAATCACTTTAAAGAAAATGCAAACGTAGGACTCTTTGATATACATACCAATGCACAAGGGTAAATAGTGTATTTAGTTTTCAATCATAACCTACATTATATGAAATTTGTGAAAATGGAATGTATTGATACACATTTTAGAGTAGGACATTGGGGACTCAATTTTAAAGATGTTATTCGTTCAGTGTTGATGGTATTTAGACTATTGTTACTTATCTGGTTACTATTATGTTGTTTAACTACAGAATGTTTGCGTGGCAATGATCATGTTGTAATCGCTATATTTTGTTGAGTAACAATAAAAATGCATTGGTGCGGCCTAACGCAGAGTTCTTACAAGAAACCCGGCATTAGAATTTTCTCAGAGGTTATTTACACTCAAATCCACATACCCATAGGCAACTTTTCACAGAAAGTATATTAAAGAACTTATATAAAAAAGATGATAAACACATTTGGTATCTACACCTTTAAAATGATAAAGCTAATTTTCCCCCAGCTTCCCGTAATCTCCACAATTTGCCTGATTCCTTCCTTTCATGATTTCAAAGTTTTGCTCTAACATTCTTCCAATTTATTTTACAGTCACAAGTTTGTATGTCTCTGATGAACATCAGAAGAGACAGCCAGTGTTTATAAGGAATAAAGAAGTAGAAACTAAAGAAGAGAAAGCAATGGAGAAAAGCAATGGAGAAACTGAAGGGAGAGAGCATCACATGGAGGTCTAGCAGCCAAGCTGCAAAAGGGAACGTCAACATTCAAGGAAAGTGAGGACCTTGCAAATCAAGAAGAAGGAGGTATCAAAGCATGCAGAGGACAGTGGTCAGAGAGTGTTTGCCAAATCCTTCTTTGTAAGATGCTTCTGAGGGATAAAGTAAAAGTAATAAGTGGTCTGCGTTTCCCTAGGGAAAACCCATAGCACTAGAGGAACACCATCTTTCCACAATAATTTTGCATTATAAAATGTTACTAACAAAGAAAAGTGACCACATTTAAATAATAGATTTCTTTCTAATAACAGAGTATTTGATTCTCACCAAACGAATGATGCTGGTTTTCATTATCACTGTAGGATAGTTGCATTTGGTGGTTGTCCACTCTAGAGAGCGTGAGTCAACCCTCAATAGCCTGGCTGGATTTCCGGAGCCAGGAGGCAGGAGCCAGGAACAGCTTTTGAGTCTCCCACAAGGGTGCTGGGATCCAAGGACATGAGCCCTCGCCTTTAGTGCTCCAAAGCCACAGGCAGGGACCTGGGTCAAAAGTGGAGCATCCAGAACACAAGGTGGCACCCATGTGGATGCCAGTGCACAGGCAGAAGCTCAACCAGCCTGGCCAACTTGACCCTGATTCTTAGGTTATTTAAAAGGCTGCATTTGTGTGGTTCTTGCACTGGGGAGCACTTTATGTTTGTTTGATTTTAGGTATTTAGATGCACATATATGTCTAAAAATTTGATTATAAGAAATCAATTCTGCTCTGTTCACATACACTCCTGGCTATTTATCTGTCTGTGTTGGGACCTTCAGAAACGTTTCTCCATGAAGGAAGAGTACAGTGTACAAGAAATGAAATGACCCATGGTATGAATTTCCTCATGGAACAAATAGGGTTCTGTGAAGTGAAATCAATTCCAGGAAGAACACGTACATTTAACAAAATCAAATGAAAGAAAAGTCTGTGTAAGTCGCCCTTCACAAGCCTTTATTTTTTTTTTTCTGTAGTCCTTAAGGATTTGGAGGGTCTAATACACAAAGAAATGTCCATTTATAGTTAGAATATTTGGCAATACGTCAGAATCAAGGAAATTTCAAAGAATGATATATAGTCTGGAAAGTATGGGCCCATTTGTTTAATTACCATCACATCACTAAAAGCGTAATGAAATGTACAAACGTTTGAAATGCAGAAGATACAACATTTCTAGCAAAGAAAGGACATGGTTTGAAAAATGAAAGGAGAGAAAAGCTCAAGATAAAAAAAATGAAGAGAACAAAGTATAGGAAACAGACCTAACAAAAATAGGAAGGTTGGTGGGAGAAGAGTAGAATGGCTATCTGAAGAATGGAATGCTAAGAGTTGGCATCTAGGAGAAGAGTGCTGGCCAGTTAAAGAAACCCCAAAGCAATCATTTTAAAGGGCAATGTGGTAGATGGCTGTCAGTACTGACCATCATTTCTCTGAAGTCTATGTGAGATCAGATGGAAAAATCCTTATTATGGAAGACAAGGTGAAGCCGATCCCAGTTTATGATACAGGTACACATGCATATAAACAACCATGGTGGAAAAGTACTAAGTTACCCAGAATGAAATGTGGTAAGAAAATTTACTTTAGGAAAGAATGAGGGCCTGGCGCGATAGCGAAGTGGTTAAAGTCCTCACTTTGCATGCGCCAGGATCCCATATGGGCACCGGTTTTAATCCCAGCAGCCCCACTTCCCACCCAGCTCCCTGCTTGTTGCCTGGGAAAGCAGTCGAGGATGGCCTGAAGCCTTGGGACCTGCACCCCTGTGGGAGACCTGGAAGAGCTCCTGGCTCTTGGCTCCTGGCTTCGGATTGGCTCAGCTCCAGCCATTGCGGCCGCTTGGGGAGTGAACCATGGGATGCAAATCTTGCTGCGTCTCCTCCTCTCTGTCTATTCACCTTTCCAATAAAAATAAACACATCTTTGAAAAAATGAGCAATATTGGTTTTGATAGTAAGTATTTAAAATATTTTAGTGTCTGTGTATTTAAAATCTTATCGTTGGTATTCTCTAAAAACAGTGTTTTTGATTCCCACCAAAGGAATGATGTGGGTTCTCATGAGCATGGTAGCAATTATTAATTGACTTCATGATCTACCCTGAGGTAGAGACTGCTGGGCTATTGACCCTGGAAAGAACCCAGGTTCAGATGCTTCCAGGCGTCTGTTCCCAAGGACACCAAAGTATCAGCCCATCACTTCACTTTATGGCCTAGCACTTCAAGGATCTGGGCGCAGAATAAACACATGTTGATGGGAAAGGAAGGGCATGGATGAACAAGAGGCCAGTGGAATGATGAAAAATAGAGGGTAAGAGTAATGAAGAGAACTTAGTATGGGGGAATCCCAGGAGTACAGTGGAGACATTAGACATTCAAGAGCTTGATGACCATTAGAGAGATGCATACTGGGAAGTGAGGAGGAAATGTTTACAGACACCCATAGGGCAGTCGTTCTAAAGCAGCATGGAAGTACAGACTGTCAGATATTATTTACCCATACGTCGCTGACGTTCTTCTGCAAAATAAGAAGGGGAAATCAAAGTTAAGGAAAGTGCTATGGGATCCAAGGTTTAGGCACACTTGACTTTAATGAAAATGCAAAAAGATGATCTAAGAGGAAGGGTTGCCAGGGAATATTTACCATTCATTTTCAGATGATGTCCTAAGAATTCAAAAAGAAAAGTCAGTGTGAGCATCACAGAAAACAAATTTAAAACATAATTTCCATCAAGAAAGGGGCAAATGCAAATGTAGAACTCTTGGGATCTTTATATCATGTAAATATATATCATCAGTATCATCAGAGATATATGTATATATATAGTATCATATATATGATGTGAAATAATTCATTTTATTAAAAGCATAGGCTATAGATTGCGGAAACTGGGCAAATGGAATGCATTTGTAAATGTTTTAGAATGGGATATTGGCAAATTATACTGCTAAATTTTATTGGCTCATTTTTGATCATTTTGAACAATTAATTTGTGGTGTGCTAATTAATACATTGTTTGACTCTAGAAAATTGGAGTGGTGATTGTCATTATTGTAATGGCCATGCTGTGTTGCGTGACCATACACAATGAGCTGGAGATGCATAAACCACGGCTCTTACAGGAAAGCCAGGATCAGATCCTTTTAAGCGTGCAGTCACGATCCAACCAACATATGAATATGCAACTTGTCAACCCCTCATGGATAATTGGTTCATATTAGGACATCAGATTCCACATCTCTTATATATGCAATATTACGAACATAAAACCAGTTCCATTTCACCAGCTCACACTCCTCCCATTCTCCTTCTTCCTCACTTTCTTTTGTTTCTTTCAATTTTTTGCTGTAATGTACTTTTGATTCATTATGTAATTTAAAACAATGTTGTATCTCTGTGTGGAGCATCAAGAACAAAGAGTCAGTGATGGTAAGTGTTAAGATGTAGAACCTCAAAGAAGAAAAGCAATGGACAGAAAAGATAGGAAAATTGAAGGGAGACAACTTAATATGCAAGTCTAGCAGTCAAATTTGAGAAGCAAAAGTCAGCATTAAAGCAAAGGGAGGACTTTACAGATCAAGAGGAAAGGCGTGTTATGGGGTGCAGGTGTATGGGTGGTCAAGAGAACATCTGCCAAGTCACGTTTTTCTAAGATGCCTCTGAAAGATACACTACAAGTACAAAGTGAACTGACTTTAATAAGAAAACATCTTAGATTCCATGGCTCTACAGAAAGAGAAGTTTTGCAATTAAAGTTTACATTATAATATGTTCACTAGAAAGAACAATTACTACATTGGGAAAGAGCCAAGTGTGTCAGGTAACACCAGGTTAAATGCACTCAGTCACACAGCAAAAACATAAAGAAAGGCAGAGCTCTACTCAACTCCAATTTCCCTGGATAAATTTTGGGCACAATTTACAAAGCTCATAAGCAGAGGAATTTGCTTAGCTGTTTTAGTGTCTGTTTCCTTCTGGTTAAGGATTGGACCAGGATTATCTGCCCAGAAATGAAACCCATGACAGTGAATCTGAGTTCAAGGAAGTTTTGTAGAAAAGTAGATGAGTAAAAACAACTTTGTTCATCTGATACACTCCCAGAATATGTAAGGAGCCTCAAAAATTCAAACAAGTAAACCGGTTAACAAATGGAAAAAAATAAACAACATATTTTTTTTTAAGAATGACATACAAATGGCAGACAGACACATGTAGAGGACCACTAGGCACCAGTGAAATGTAAATAAACAATACACTAAGGTTTTAGAAGGATGCAAAACAAAACAAAACAACACCCCTCCCCCCCAAAAAAAAACTTACCAACTTCACTGAGAAGGTTTTCTAAAAAATAAATGGAAAACTGATGTAAATGTCAAGATACCACACGGGTGTAGTCAGAGTAGTGAACGCTAAGTATAATTACATGATGTGTTCAGAAAGATAAGGGTTGTATGTTCATCTGTGAAATACTAAAACTTTTACAGGCATATTGGTTTGAGTCTTGCCTGTTCAAATTCAGATCTAGCTAGAAAGTTACCATTTAAACCTTTTTTTATCCTGTGTATTTAAAATTTTATTGTTAGAATGCTGCAATATGGTTTTTGATTCCACCAAATGAATGATGTTGCCTCTCACAATCATGGTGATTCTTATGTATTGAGTCATCTTCTACACTGTTCAGCCCCGGTCCACCTTATATGGCCTGAACTGAAAGCAGGATTCAGAAACCAGGAGCCAGGAGCTTTTTCTGAGTCTCCCAATCGGGGTGCAGGGATCCAAGGGCATGAGTCAGCCTCTGCCGCTTTCCCAAGCCACAAGCAGGGAGCTGGATCAGAAGTGGAGCAACAAGTGCACAAGCTGGCACCAATGTTAGCCTGTGTTCCTGTTTATTTTGCTCTCTGTCCTGGAATCTTTAGAAAGTTTTCTTCTGGAAGGAAGAGCATAGTCTTCCAAAATCAAAGTTATTTTACTCAAGGACCAAATAGGTTCCTGTTACTTAAAATGCATTCCAGGAACAAAACTTGCCTATTTACTTAAATCACATGAAATAGAACAAAATGTAAAATCATCCTGAATAAGCTTGAATATTTCCATCACATCCCCAAAATTTGGGAGATACACTGGGCATTTATAATTTTATATTTGAATATCTGTTAAAACTCCTATATCAGGAAATTTTCACACTCTTTGTATTTATCTTTGTGTCTATGTATCTAAGTATCTAGCAATCTATCTCATCTATCTATCTATCATGTATCAAGGAAAGTATGGGCTTATTTGCTTAAGCCCCATCATATCACTGAAATCATAATGAAAGTTCACAAACATTTGTAATAAATAGCATATATAATTTACAGCAAAAGAGCCTCATGGTTTGTAAAAAAAAAAATTGAAAATACAAAGACAGAATACACAGGAAAATAATTGGAGAGAACTTAATGTAGGAGACAGCTGTAACGAAAATACCATGCTGGTGTAGGGGTGGGGTGGGGACAGTGGACATCTGACAAATGGAGAAATAAAGGGTGGCCTCTAGGGAAAGAGAATCAAAAGTTAAAGACACGAAGACAGCAATCATTTCAGGTGATCTGAGGTAAATGGCTGTCAGTATTTGCCATCATTTCTCTGAAATCTATCTGAAGATGAGATGCAAAAATCTTACTACTGAAAGCAAGGCCAAAACAATCTCAGTTTATGATATGGGTACACATGAATACACACATACACCATGTTGAAAAATAATATGCTAAACAGAATGCAATGAGGAAAGAAGAAAATTTGCTTTTGCAAAAAAAGGAAAAAAAAAACGAGAGAGAGAGAAATGAAGGTTTTCATAGTTGTTAGCATTTAACATTTTATTGTTAGATTTCTCAGATATTATGTCAATTTGCACCAAATAAATGATGAGGGTTATCATTATCTTAATAGCATATATGTATTGAGTCATCATCAGCCTTGAGTTAGAGACTGCTGGGCCACTGATCCTGGAATGCTCCCAGGTTCAGATGCTTCTAGGCCTCGGGTACCATTGACAGCATGGTGTCAATGACACATTACTTTGCTTTATGCACTTGCATTTTAAGGATCTGGGCACAGAATCAACCAGCGTTAATGGGAAATAGAAGGCATGACTATACAATGACTACAGTGGAGTGATGAAAAAATGAAGGGGAAAAAGAAGGAGAGAAATGTATGTGGGAGAATTCCAGTAAAGGGGGGACAGCAGACTTTTAGGAGAAATGTGATCCATGAAAGCACCTTTGGCGAAAAGGAGGTGTTTACACACACCCCAAGAGCAGTCATTCTGAAGCAACATGAAAGTAAAACCTGCCAGAGAATATTTACCAAAATGTCGCTGACGTTGTTCTGAAAAATAAGAAGGGAAAATCAAAATTAAGGAGTGTTCTATGGGAATCAAATTTTAAGAACATAGGAAATTAATGAAAGTATAAAAAGGCGATAAGGAGGAAGGGTTGCCAGGGAATATTTACCATTCAGTTTCAAGTTAGTTCCTAAAAATTAAAAAAGAAAATTCAATTAGAATACCACAGAAAACAAATTTACAACAAAATTCAATTCACCAAAAGGGCAAATGCAAACATGGATGGCAAAGAGTTTATCATTTTTGTACATCATAGTCCCCATGATATGAAAACTGCAAATGGAATGCATTCGTAGGCATTTTGAATGGGAGATGGGGAATTGTATTTTAAATTTTTATTGGTTCCTTTTTCATCATTTTGAACATCTATTTTGTGCTTTGCTAATCAGTAAATTGTTTGACTCCAGTAAATTGGAGTGGAGTGGTGATTATCATTATTGTAGTACCATTCTGTGTGGGCGTGACCTTACACAATGAGCTGGAGATTTAAACCATGGTTCTAACAGGAAAGCCAGGCTCAGATTCTTTAAAGCGTGTAGTCACATTCAAATCAACACATCAATATGTTACTTTGCATCCTCCTTTTAATAATTCATTTATATTAGGAGAACAAATACCACATATTTCATAAATGAGCTCTTTTTAAATGACAAGGTTTAATTACACTCACACCAGTACTTAAATAAGTGATTATATTCAAAGTTTTCCAGACATCAACTTTAGGTAATAAATTAGAAGGCTAATTTACAGTAAGGCACACATTTGAATTTGAAGTGAGTTACAATTTTATAGCAATTTCACATCTGCTCCCATAATGTGTTTAACACAAGGTGTCCAGTGGTCATCACTGTCATGTATGACGTCAAATGCCAGGTGGCAGCCTAAGGTGCTCAGGGACACCGAATTGTTTGGTGACCACTACTTAGATTAGGCTGTCTTTCTGGGTCCTCTGGTACACCTTTCAGTTTCCTCTGCACTGTAATATTTGATGTATTCACTTATAAGAACATGAAACTAGTTCCCTTCAACCATCTCACACACCCTCCTATTTCCCCACTTACTCCTTTTCTTACTTTCTTTCAATTTTTTGCTATCACACACTTGATTTATTTCATAATCATAGGTGTGTATCTGTGTTGAGCGTCAGGAAAAAGGAGCCAAAAAGAGCAAAGGATAGAAACGATTGGGAAACTGAAGGGAGAGAACTTAATATGGAAGTCTAGCAGTATTGGGTCAGGATCACCTGCACCTAAATGGATGCACTGGAAAACTCATGACATCTGAAGTTAGAAAACTTGTGACAGAGAATCTCAGTAATAAGCAGTTTCTTAGAAAAGAAGATGAGTAGAAACAATTTAGTTCTTCTGATATATTCCCAGAATATACAAGGAGCATCAAAACTCAAACAAGTAATCTAGTTAACAAATGGGAAAAGGATAGGATAAAAATTATTTAAAGAATGAGATGCAAATGGCTGGAGACACATGTAGACATGCTCATGAACAGTAGCAATCAGAAAAATAAACATAACCACTACAGTGAGGATTCAGGAAGATGAATAATTTAAAAAAAGAATTCCCCTAAAACTTACCAACTTCACTGAGAAGGTTTTCTAAAAAATAAATGGAAAACTGATGTAAATGTCAAGATACCACACGGGTATAGTCAGTGTATTCTACGCTAAGTATAATTACATGATGTGTTCAGAAAGATAAAGGTTGTATGTTCATCTGTGAAATACTAAAACTGTTACAGGCATATTGGTTTGAGTCTTGCCTGTTCAAATTCAGATCTAGCTAGAAAGTTACCATTTAAACCTTTTTTTATCCTGTGTATTTAAAATTTTATTGTTAGAATGCTGCAATATGGTTTTTGATTCCACCAAATGAATGGTCTTGGTTTCATTTTTATGGTAGTCCCTATGTATTGAGTCATCTTCTACACTGTTGAGCCCTAGTCCACCTTATATGGCCTGAATTGAAAGCAGGATTCAGAAACCAGGAGCCAGGAGCGTTTTCTGAGTCTCCCAATCGGGGTGCAGGGATCCAAGGGCATGAGTCAGCCTCTGCAGCTTTCCCAAGCCACAAGCAGGGAGCTGGATCAGAAGTGGAGCAACAAGGACACAAGCTGGCACCAATGTGGGATGCCAGTGCCACAGGCCGGAGTAGCTCAGGCCACTTGACAATGACACTGGCCCTGATCCTAGGTTTCTTAAAATGCTGTTTCTGGCTAGTTCCTGTACTTCTTAATGCCTCACATTTGTATGGCATATATATTATTATGCTTCTACACACATTCACACACACACACACACACATAAGCAGATTTATGTATGTGTGTGTGTATATATATATATATATAAAATCAAATATTTATGTTTGTTTGAAACAAATCCATTTTGTTAAGTTAACCTATCTTCATTATTATTTCACTCTCTGTCCCGGAGGCTGTGAAACTTTCTTCAGGAAGGAAGTGAATAGTCTTCCAGAATTAAAATGATTTTTCTCATGGAAAAAATAGTTATATCCTGTTATTGAAATCCATTCCAGGAAAAAGGCTTGCACATTTATTTAAATCACATGAAATACAAAATAAGTGTAAAGTGTAACATCATCCTGAATAAGCTTGAAATTTTCCATCACATTAAAGAAAATTGGGAGATACACTATACATAGTAATGGATAATTGCAGCTGAATGCCTGATAAAAGTCCTAAATCAGAAATAAATCAGATAAATAAATAGATAAATAAAGCAAACAAACAAATAAACAAAGCATTGGCATGGCATAATTTCCATGCAATTACAACATATAAAGTATGGGCCTATTTTCTTAATCCCCATCATACCAATGAAACCACACAATTATTCACAACACAGAACATACCACATATACAGCAAAGAAACCAAATGATTTGTAATAAATGTTGAAAAGCAGAGAAAAGATGAGGAAATGAAATGGAGAGAACATAATATGTATGTAAGAGTCATATCAAAACTAGGGGGAAGGTTAGGGGAGAAGGGTAGAGTGGATATCTGAGGAATTGAGAACTAAGGGGTGGCCTGTAGAGGAAGAGAATGGGGAATAGAAAGACACCAAGAAGGTGGTCATGTTAGGTGATCTGAGGTAAATGGCTGTCAGTATTTCCCATCACTACCCTGAAGTCTATCTGGAAATCAGATGGAAAAGTCTTGCTATAGAAAGCAAAGTGAAAACAGTCCCAGCTTATGATGTAGGTACAGATGAATTTGTTATACAGAATGAAAAGAGGAAACAAGAAAATTTACTGTTGAGAAAAAAAATGAGAAATACAGGTTTTGATATATAGAATATAAAAGATCTTTCTGCCCTGTGCGTTAAAAATTTTATTGTTAGAATTCTGCAATACTGCTTGTGATTCCCACTTAATGAAATATGAGGTTTCTCATTAGCATAGTAGCAATTATGCAATCAGGCGTCGTCCATGCTCAGTAGGGACTTTTGTGCCACTGATCTTGGAAGAACCCAAGCTTAAATGCCTCAAGGCTTCATTTCCCGTTGACACCAAGTTATCAACGCATCCCATTGCTTCCTGGACTTGCACTTCAAGGATCTGGGAACAGAACAGCAGTGATAATTGGAAAGGAAGGGCATGGCTGCACAAAGCAGACAGTGGAGTGATAAAAAATAAAGGGAAAAGAAGAGAGAAGTTTATATGGAAGAGTGCCAGTAATGGGGAGACAGTAGACATTCAGAGGGCTGAACCATGAAATGCACAGGCAGAAGGAACAGGAAATGGGTACACACATCCAGAGAGCAATCATTCTAAAGCTGCATGGCTTGAAAACTGCTGGGAATATTTACCAATACGTTGCTGATGTTCTTCTGCAAAAGAAGGAGGGAAAATCAAAATAAGGAACGTTTTGTGGGAACCAAATTTTAAGAACATTTGAACTTCATGAAAATTCAAAAAGGTGGTATAAGAGGATGGTTGCCAGGGAACACTTACCATTAGTTTTCAGATGGTTTCCTGAAAGTTAAAATAGAAAAATTGGTGTGAACATCATAGAAAACAAATTTAGAACGTGATTCAATTTATCATAAAGGCAAATGCAAACTAGAGCACTTGGATATACATACCAATGAAAAAGGCAAACAGTATATGTTGTTTTCCATCATAGTCTACATTTCAGGACATTTGTGCAAATGGAATGCACTTATAAGCATTTTAGAATGGGAAATTGGGGGTTAGAGTTTTAAATTGTTATTGTTTTTACTCATATTTGAGCATTTATTTTGCAGTTCACTAATAAATACTCCAGTTGTATGACTCCAGTAAATTGGAAAGGTGTTTATCGGTATTGTAATAGCCATGCTGTACTGCGTGACCTTACACAGTGAGCTGGAGATGTGGAAACCACTGCTCTCACATGAAAGCCATGCTCAGATTCTTTTAAGCATGCAGTCACAATCAAACCAATATATCCATAGGCAACATTTCCTCCCATTTTTAAGAATTGATCTTATTTTTATTATTTCCTTCTTTCCTTTTCTCTTTCTTATTCTTTCCTTTCTTCTCTCTCTCTCTCTTTCTCTCTGTCTCTCTCTTTTGACACAGTTTAAATGGCACTGGGATTTCCTGTCTGTCTTCCCAAGTCCCCTCCCTTCCCTACTGGTTTTTCCTATAGTTTACAACGGGTGTCTTTTCTTAAGCTGTCATAAGTCCATTGTACTGCCATATAAGTGTATTCTGATAATGTAGGCATGGACAATGTCAGAGAGTGCAGCATCCTAGTGTCCAGACATCTTCAAACATTCCGCTGAGAGTCCATCCTTGTTCTGTTTGCATGAAGACATAGTGCTCTCTGTCTCCACATTTGAGCATATGCGTTTCCGCTGCACTTCCATTTTGCATCTCTTTAAATACAGAGGCATTGTACAGAGTCCACAATGGGGAAAAATAATATACTTTCATCACCATGACGTTAGCAAACACAAAGAGGAATACCAGTGTGTTGCTAGAGTGGTTAAGAAGAGTATCAAGGACTTTCACATTAGGTTTTTTTTTTTTTTGGTGTATAAACCTTCAAATATTCTTGGCATATCCAGTGCAACCTGGGGTCTAGCCAGTGCCTCTTGGCATCTGCATTGGTGAAATTATGTGGTTCTCATGATCATGGTAGTACTTATGTATTGAGTCATCATCCACCCTGAGGTAGAGACTGCTGCATCATTGATCCTGGAAAGGACCCAAATTCAGAGGCTTCTAGGCTTCTGGTCGCATTGACACCAAGCTATCAACACAACACCACTTTGTTTTAGGGACTTGCACTTCAAAAATGTAGGCACAGAATAAGCCAGTGTTAATGGGAGAGGAAGGGCATAGCTGAACAAGAGGCAAGTGGAATTATGAAAATTTGAGGGGAAAAGAAATAAAGAAAAGTTTACATGGGAGAAGCCCTGTAGGATGAGGAGATGGCAGACATTCTAGAGAAGACTGAATCATGAAATGTGCATGAGGGCAAGGTGGAGGAAATGTTTACACACACCAGTAGGGGGCAGTCATTCTAAAACAGCCTGGGAGTAAGAGTGTCAAGGAATAGTTACCATTACGTGGCTGGGGTTCTTCTGAAAAATAATGAGACAGAAAAACAAACATTAAGGACTTATCCCAAGGAAGCAATATTGAAGAAATTCAAATGTATTGACAATGCAAGCAGTGATGTAAGGGAGTAGGTTTCCAGGAAACAAATCGCCTAAGTTTTCAGATGTTTTTAAAAGTTGTTACTGAAAAGTCAATGTAAATAACAGGGAAAACAAATTTAAAAATAATCACTTTAAAGAAAATGCAAACGTAGGACTCTTTGATATACATACCAATGCACAAGGGTAAATAGTGTATTTAGTTTTCAATCATAACCTACATTATATGAAATTTGTGAAAATGGAATGTATTGATACACATTTTAGAGTAGGACATTGGGGACTCAATTTTAAAGATGTTATTCGTTCAGTGTTGATGGTATTTAGACTATTGTTACTTATCTGGTTACTATTATGTTGTTTAACTACAGAATGTTTGCGTGGCAATGATCATGTTGTAATCGCTATATTTTGTTGAGTAACAATAAAAATGCATTGGTGCGGCCTAACGCAGAGTTCTTACAAGAAACCCGGCATTAGAATTTTCTCAGAGGTTATTTACACTCAAATCCACATACCCATAGGCAACTTTTCACAGAAAGTATATTAAAGAACTTATATAAAAAAGATGATAAACACATTTGGTATCTACACCTTTAAAATGATAAAGCTAATTTTCCCCCAGCTTCCCGTAATCTCCACAATTTGCCTGATTCCTTCCTTTCATGATTTCAAAGTTTTGCTCTAACATTCTTCCAATTTATTTTACAGTCACAAGTTTGTATGTCTCTGATGAACATCAGAAGAGACAGCCAGTGTTTATAAGGAATAAAGAAGTAGAAACTAAAGAAGAGAAAGCAATGGAGAAAAGCAATGGAGAAACTGAAGGGAGAGAGCATCACATGGAGGTCTAGCAGCCAAGCTGCAAAAGGGAACGTCAACATTCAAGGAAAGTGAGGACCTTGCAAATCAAGAAGAAGGAGGTATCAAAGCATGCAGAGGACAGTGGTCAGAGAGTGTTTGCCAAATCCTTCTTTGTAAGATGCTTCTGAGGGATAAAGTAAAAGTAATAAGTGGTCTGCGTTTCCCTAGGGAAAACCCATAGCACTAGAGGAACACCATCTTTCCACAATAATTTTGCATTATAAAATGTTACTAACAAAGAAAAGTGACCACATTTAAATAATAGATTTCTTTCTAATAACAGAGTATTTGATTCTCACCAAACGAATGATGCTGGTTTTCATTATCACTGTAGGATAGTTGCATTTGGTGGTTGTCCACTCTAGAGAGCGTGAGTCAACCCTCAATAGCCTGGCTGGATTTCCGGAGCCAGGAGGCAGGAGCCAGGAACAGCTTTTGAGTCTCCCACAAGGGTGCTGGGATCCAAGGACATGAGCCCTCGCCTTTAGTGCTCCAAAGCCACAGGCAGGGACCTGGGTCAAAAGTGGAGCATCCAGAACACAAGGTGGCACCCATGTGGATGCCAGTGCACAGGCAGAAGCTCAACCAGCCTGGCCAACTTGACCCTGATTCTTAGGTTATTTAAAAGGCTGCATTTGTGTGGTTCTTGCACTGGGGAGCACTTTATGTTTGTTTGATTTTAGGTATTTAGATGCACATATATGTCTAAAAATTTGATTATAAGAAATCAATTCTGCTCTGTTCACATACACTCCTGGCTATTTATCTGTCTGTGTTGGGACCTTCAGAAACGTTTCTCCATGAAGGAAGAGTACAGTGTACAAGAAATGAAATGACCCATGGTATGAATTTCCTCATGGAACAAATAGGGTTCTGTGAAGTGAAATCAATTCCAGGAAGAACACGTACATTTAACAAAATCAAATGAAAGAAAAGTCTGTGTAAGTCGCCCTTCACAAGCCTTTATTTTTTTTTTTCTGTAGTCCTTAAGGATTTGGAGGGTCTAATACACAAAGAAATGTCCATTTATAGTTAGAATATTTGGCAATACGTCAGAATCAAGGAAATTTCAAAGAATGATATATAGTCTGGAAAGTATGGGCCCATTTGTTTAATTACCATCACATCACTAAAAGCGTAATGAAATGTACAAACGTTTGAAATGCAGAAGATACAACATTTCTAGCAAAGAAAGGACATGGTTTGAAAAATGAAAGGAGAGAAAAGCTCAAGATAAAAAAAATGAAGAGAACAAAGTATAGGAAACAGACCTAACAAAAATAGGAAGGTTGGTGGGAGAAGAGTAGAATGGCTATCTGAAGAATGGAATGCTAAGAGTTGGCATCTAGGAGAAGAGTGCTGGCCAGTTAAAGAAACCCCAAAGCAATCATTTTAAAGGGCAATGTGGTAGATGGCTGTCAGTACTGACCATCATTTCTCTGAAGTCTATGTGAGATCAGATGGAAAAATCCTTATTATGGAAGACAAGGTGAAGCCGATCCCAGTTTATGATACAGGTACACATGCATATAAACAACCATGGTGGAAAAGTACTAAGTTACCCAGAATGAAATGTGGTAAGAAAATTTACTTTAGGAAAGAATGAGGGCCTGGCGCGATAGCGAAGTGGTTAAAGTCCTCACTTTGCATGCGCCAGGATCCCATATGGGCACCGGTTTTAATCCCAGCAGCCCCACTTCCCACCCAGCTCCCTGCTTGTTGCCTGGGAAAGCAGTCGAGGATGGCCTGAAGCCTTGGGACCTGCACCCCTGTGGGAGACCTGGAAGAGCTCCTGGCTCTTGGCTCCTGGCTTCGGATTGGCTCAGCTCCAGCCATTGCGGCCGCTTGGGGAGTGAACCATGGGATGCAAATCTTGCTGCGTCTCCTCCTCTCTGTCTATTCACCTTTCCAATAAAAATAAACACATCTTTGAAAAAATGAGCAATATTGGTTTTGATAGTAAGTATTTAAAATATTTTAGTGTCTGTGTATTTAAAATCTTATCGTTGGTATTCTCTAAAAACAGTGTTTTTGATTCCCACCAAAGGAATGATGTGGGTTCTCATGAGCATGGTAGCAATTATTAATTGACTTCATGATCTACCCTGAGGTAGAGACTGCTGGGCTATTGACCCTGGAAAGAACCCAGGTTCAGATGCTTCCAGGCGTCTGTTCCCAAGGACACCAAAGTATCAGCCCATCACTTCACTTTATGGCCTAGCACTTCAAGGATCTGGGCGCAGAATAAACACATGTTGATGGGAAAGGAAGGGCATGGATGAACAAGAGGCCAGTGGAATGATGAAAAATAGAGGGTAAGAGTAATGAAGAGAACTTAGTATGGGGGAATCCCAGGAGTACAGTGGAGACATTAGACATTCAAGAGCTTGATGACCATTAGAGAGATGCATACTGGGAAGTGAGGAGGAAATGTTTACAGACACCCATAGGGCAGTCGTTCTAAAGCAGCATGGAAGTACAGACTGTCAGATATTATTTACCCATACGTCGCTGACGTTCTTCTGCAAAATAAGAAGGGGAAATCAAAGTTAAGGAAAGTGCTATGGGATCCAAGGTTTAGGCACACTTGACTTTAATGAAAATGCAAAAAGATGATCTAAGAGGAAGGGTTGCCAGGGAATATTTACCATTCATTTTCAGATGATGTCCTAAGAATTCAAAAAGAAAAGTCAGTGTGAGCATCACAGAAAACAAATTTAAAACATAATTTCCATCAAGAAAGGGGCAAATGCAAATGTAGAACTCTTGGGATCTTTATATCATGTAAATATATATCATCAGTATCATCAGAGATATATGTATATATATAGTATCATATATATGATGTGAAATAATTCATTTTATTAAAAGCATAGGCTATAGATTGCGGAAACTGGGCAAATGGAATGCATTTGTAAATGTTTTAGAATGGGATATTGGCAAATTATACTGCTAAATTTTATTGGCTCATTTTTGATCATTTTGAACAATTAATTTGTGGTGTGCTAATTAATACATTGTTTGACTCTAGAAAATTGGAGTGGTGATTGTCATTATTGTAATGGCCATGCTGTGTTGCGTGACCATACACAATGAGCTGGAGATGCATAAACCACGGCTCTTACAGGAAAGCCAGGATCAGATCCTTTTAAGCGTGCAGTCACGATCCAACCAACATATGAATATGCAACTTGTCAACCCCTCATGGATAATTGGTTCATATTAGGACATCAGATTCCACATCTCTTATATATGCAATATTACGAACATAAAACCAGTTCCATTTCACCAGCTCACACTCCTCCCATTCTCCTTCTTCCTCACTTTCTTTTGTTTCTTTCAATTTTTTGCTGTAATGTACTTTTGATTCATTATGTAATTTAAAACAATGTTGTATCTCTGTGTGGAGCATCAAGAACAAAGAGTCAGTGATGGTAAGTGTTAAGATGTAGAACCTCAAAGAAGAAAAGCAATGGACAGAAAAGATAGGAAAATTGAAGGGAGACAACTTAATATGCAAGTCTAGCAGTCAAATTTGAGAAGCAAAAGTCAGCATTAAAGCAAAGGGAGGACTTTACAGATCAAGAGGAAAGGCGTGTTATGGGGTGCAGGTGTATGGGTGGTCAAGAGAACATCTGCCAAGTCACGTTTTTCTAAGATGCCTCTGAAAGATACACTACAAGTACAAAGTGAACTGACTTTAATAAGAAAACATCTTAGATTCCATGGCTCTACAGAAAGAGAAGTTTTGCAATTAAAGTTTACATTATAATATGTTCACTAGAAAGAACAATTACTACATTGGGAAAGAGCCAAGTGTGTCAGGTAACACCAGGTTAAATGCACTCAGTCACACAGCAAAAACATAAAGAAAGGCAGAGCTCTACTCAACTCCAATTTCCCTGGATAAATTTTGGGCACAATTTACAAAGCTCATAAGCAGAGGAATTTGCTTAGCTGTTTTAGTGTCTGTTTCCTTCTGGTTAAGGATTGGACCAGGATTATCTGCCCAGAAATGAAACCCATGACAGTGAATCTGAGTTCAAGGAAGTTTTGTAGAAAAGTAGATGAGTAAAAACAACTTTGTTCATCTGATACACTCCCAGAATATGTAAGGAGCCTCAAAAATTCAAACAAGTAAACCGGTTAACAAATGGAAAAAAATAAACAACATATTTTTTTTTAAGAATGACATACAAATGGCAGACAGACACATGTAGAGGACCACTAGGCACCAGTGAAATGTAAATAAACAATACACTAAGGTTTTAGAAGGATGCAAAACAAAACAAAACAACACCCCTCCCCCCCAAAAAAAAACTTACCAACTTCACTGAGAAGGTTTTCTAAAAAATAAATGGAAAACTGATGTAAATGTCAAGATACCACACGGGTATAGTCACTGTATTCTACGCTAAGTATAATTACATGATGTGTTCAGAAAGATAAGGGTTGTATGTTCATCTGTGAAATACTAAAACTTTTACAGGCATATTGGTTTGAGTCTTGCCTGTTCAAATTCAGATCTAGCTAGAAAGTTACCATTTAAACCTTTTTTTATCCTGTGTATTTAAAATTTTATTGTTAGAATGCTGCAATATGGTTTTTGATTCCACCAAATGAATGATGTTGCCTCTCACAATCATGGTGATTCTTATGTATTGAGTCATCTTCTACACTGTTCAGCCCCGGTCCACCTTATATGGCCTGAACTGAAAGCAGGATTCAGAAACCAGGAGCCAGGAGCTTTTTCTGAGTCTCCCAATCGGGATGCAGGGATCCAAGGGCATGAGTCAGCCTCTGCCGCTTTCCCAAGCCACAAGCAGGGAGCTGGATCAGAAGTGGAGCAACAAGTGCACAAGCTGGCACCAATGTTAGCCTGTGTTCCTGTTTATTTTGCTCTCTGTCCTGGAATCTTTAGAAAGTTTTCTTCTGGAAGGAAGAGCATAGTCTTCCAAAATCAAAGTTATTTTACTCAAGGACCAAATAGGTTCCTGTTACTTAAAATGCATTCCAGGAACAAA
This sequence comes from Ochotona curzoniae, assembly GCF_017591425.1. Lineage (NCBI taxonomy): Eukaryota > Metazoa > Chordata > Mammalia > Lagomorpha > Ochotonidae > Ochotona > Ochotona curzoniae. The sequence goes on from NW_024467112.1 coordinate 248,589, forward strand.
ACTTGCCTATTTACTTAAATCACATGAAATAGAACAAAATGTAAAATCATCCTGAATAAGCTTGAATATTTCCATCACATCCCCAAAATTTGGGAGATACACTGGGCATTTATAATTTTATATTTGAATATCTGTTAAAACTCCTATATCAGGAAATTTTCACACTCTTTGTATTTATCTTTGTGTCTATGTATCTAAGTATCTAGCAATCTATCTCTCTATCTATCTATCATGTATCAAGGAAAGTATGGGCTTATTTGCTTAAGCCCCATCATATCACTGAAATCATAATGAAAGTTCACAAACATTTGTAATAAATAGCATATATAATTTACAGCAAAAGAGCCTCATGGTTTGTAAAAAAAAAAAATTGAAAATACAAAGACAGAATACACAGGAAAATAATTGGAGAGAACTTAATGTAGGAGACAGCTGTAACGAAAATACCATGCTGGTGTAGGGGTGGGGTGGGGACAGTGGACATCTGACAAATGGAGAAATAAAGGGTGGCCTCTAGGGAAAGAGAATCAAAAGTTAAAGACACGAAGACAGCAATCATTTCAGGTGATCTGAGGTAAATGGCTGTCAGTATTTGCCATCATTTCTCTGAAATCTATCTGAAGATGAGATGCAAAAATCTTACTACTGAAAGCAAGGCCAAAACAATCTCAGTTTATGATATGGGTACACATGAATACACACATACACCATGTTGAAAAATAATATGCTAAACAGAATGCAATGAGGAAAGAAGAAAATTTGCTTTTGCAAAAAAAGGAAAAAAAAAACGAGAGAGAGAGAAATGAAGGTTTTCATAGTTGTTAGCATTTAACATTTTATTGTTAGATTTCTCAGATATTATGTCAATTTGCACCAAATAAATGATGAGGGTTATCATTATCTTAATAGCATATATGTATTGAGTCATCATCAGCCTTGAGTTAGAGACTGCTGGGCCACTGATCCTGGAATGCTCCCAGGTTCAGATGCTTCTAGGCCTCGGGTACCATTGACAGCATGGTGTCAATGACACATTACTTTGCTTTATGCACTTGCATTTTAAGGATCTGGGCACAGAATCAACCAGCGTTAATGGGAAATAGAAGGCATGACTATACAATGACTACAGTGGAGTGATGAAAAAATGAAGGGGAAAAAGAAGGAGAGAAATGTATGTGGGAGAATTCCAGTAAAGGGGGGACAGCAGACTTTTAGGAGAAATGTGATCCATGAAAGCACCTTTGGCGAAAAGGAGGTGTTTACACACACCCCAAGAGCAGTCATTCTGAAGCAACATGAAAGTAAAACCTGCCAGAGAATATTTACCAAAATGTCGCTGACGTTGTTCTGAAAAATAAGAAGGGAAAATCAAAATTAAGGAGTGTTCTATGGGAATCAAATTTTAAGAACATAGGAAATTAATGAAAGTATAAAAAGGCGATAAGGAGGAAGGGTTGCCAGGGAATATTTACCATTCAGTTTCAAGTTAGTTCCTAAAAATTAAAAAAGAAAATTCAATTAGAATACCACAGAAAACAAATTTACAACAAAATTCAATTCACCAAAAGGGCAAATGCAAACATGGATGGCAAAGAGTTTATCATTTTTGTACATCATAGTCCCCATGATATGAAAACTGCAAATGGAATGCATTCGTAGGCATTTTGAATGGGAGATGGGGAATTGTATTTTAAATTTTTATTGGTTCCTTTTTCATCATTTTGAACATCTATTTTGTGCTTTGCTAATCAGTAAATTGTTTGACTCCAGTAAATTGGAGTGGAGTGGTGATTATCATTATTGTAGTACCATTCTGTGTGGGCGTGACCTTACACAATGAGCTGGAGATTTAAACCATGGTTCTAACAGGAAAGCCAGGCTCAGATTCTTTAAAGCGTGTAGTCACATTCAAATCAACACATCAATATGTTACTTTGCATCCTCCTTTTAATAATTCATTTATATTAGGAGAACAAATACCACATATTTCATAAATGAGCTCTTTTTAAATGACAAGGTTTAATTACACTCACACCAGTACTTAAATAAGTGATTATATTCAAAGTTTTCCAGACATCAACTTTAGGTAATAAATTAGAAGGCTAATTTACAGTAAGGCACACATTTGAATTTGAAGTGAGTTACAATTTTATAGCAATTTCACATCTGCTCCCATAATGTGTTTAACACAAGGTGTCCAGTGGTCATCACTGTCATGTATGACGTCAAATGCCAGGTGGCAGCCTAAGGTGCTCAGGGACACCGAATTGTTTGGTGACCACTACTTAGATTAGGCTGTCTTTCTGGGTCCTCTGGTACACCTTTCAGTTTCCTCTGCACTGTAATATTTGATGTATTCACTTATAAGAACATGAAACTAGTTCCCTTCAACCATCTCACACACCCTCCTATTTCCCCACTTACTCCTTTTCTTACTTTCTTTCAATTTTTTGCTATCACACACTTGATTTATTTCATAATCATAGGTGTGTATCTGTGTTGAGCGTCAGGAAAAAGGAGCCAAAAAGAGCAAAGGATAGAAACGATTGGGAAACTGAAGGGAGAGAACTTAATATGGAAGTCTAGCAGTATTGGGTCAGGATCACCTGCACCTAAATGGATGCACTGGAAAACTCATGACATCTGAAGTTAGAAAACTTGTGACAGAGAATCTCAGTAATAAGCAGTTTCTTAGAAAAGAAGATGAGTAGAAACAATTTAGTTCTTCTGATATATTCCCAGAATATACAAGGAGCATCAAAACTCAAACAAGTAATCTAGTTAACAAATGGGAAAAGGATAGGATAAAAATTATTTAAAGAATGAGATGCAAATGGCTGGAGACACATGTAGACATGCTCATGAACAGTAGCAATCAGAAAAATAAACATAACCACTACAGTGAGGATTCAGGAAGATGAATAATTTAAAAAAAGAATTCCCCTAAAACTTACCAACTTCACTGAGAAGGTTTTCTAAAAAATAAATGGAAAACTGATGTAAATGTCAAGATACCACACGGGTATAGTCAGTGTATTCTACGCTAAGTATAATTACATGATGTGTTCAGAAAGATAAAGGTTGTATGTTCATCTGTGAAATACTAAAACTGTTACAGGCATATTGGTTTGAGTCTTGCCTGTTCAAATTCAGATCTAGCTAGAAAGTTACCATTTAAACCTTTTTTTATCCTGTGTATTTAAAATTTTATTGTTAGAATGCTGCAATATGGTTTTTGATTCCACCAAATGAATGGTCTTGGTTTCATTTTTATGGTAGTCCCTATGTATTGAGTCATCTTCTACACTGTTGAGCCCTAGTCCACCTTATATGGCCTGAATTGAAAGCAGGATTCAGAAACCAGGAGCCAGGAGCGTTTTCTGAGTCTCCCAATCGGGGTGCAGGGATCCAAGGGCATGAGTCAGCCTCTGCAGCTTTCCCAAGCCACAAGCAGGGAGCTGGATCAGAAGTGGAGCAACAAGGACACAAGCTGGCACCAATGTGGGATGCCAGTGCCACAGGCCGGAGTAGCTCAGGCCACTTGACAATGACACTGGCCCTGATCCTAGGTTTCTTAAAATGCTGTTTCTGGCTAGTTCCTGTACTTCTTAATGCCTCACATTTGTATGGCATATATATTATTATGCTTCTACACACATTCACACACACACACACACACATAAGCAGATTTATGTATGTGTGTGTGTATATATATATATATATAAAATCAAATATTTATGTTTGTTTGAAACAAATCCATTTTGTTAAGTTAACCTATCTTCATTATTATTTCACTCTCTGTCCCGGAGGCTGTGAAACTTTCTTCAGGAAGGAAGTGAATAGTCTTCCAGAATTAAAATGATTTTTCTCATGGAAAAAATAGTTATATCCTGTTATTGAAATCCATTCCAGGAAAAAGGCTTGCACATTTATTTAAATCACATGAAATACAAAATAAGTGTAAAGTGTAACATCATCCTGAATAAGCTTGAAATTTTCCATCACATTAAAGAAAATTGGGAGATACACTATACATAGTAATGGATAATTGCAGCTGAATGCCTGATAAAAGTCCTAAATCAGAAATAAATCAGATAAATAAATAGATAAATAAAGCAAACAAACAAATAAACAAAGCATTGGCATGGCATAATTTCCATGCAATTACAACATATAAAGTATGGGCCTATTTTCTTAATCCCCATCATACCAATGAAACCACACAATTATTCACAACACAGAACATACCACATATACAGCAAAGAAACCAAATGATTTGTAATAAATGTTGAAAAGCAGAGAAAAGATGAGGAAATGAAATGGAGAGAACATAATATGTATGTAAGAGTCATATCAAAACTAGGGGGAAGGTTAGGGGAGAAGGGTAGAGTGGATATCTGAGGAATTGAGAACTAAGGGGTGGCCTGTAGAGGAAGAGAATGGGGAATAGAAAGACACCAAGAAGGTGGTCATGTTAGGTGATCTGAGGTAAATGGCTGTCAGTATTTCCCATCACTACCCTGAAGTCTATCTGGAAATCAGATGGAAAAGTCTTGCTATAGAAAGCAAAGTGAAAACAGTCCCAGCTTATGATGTAGGTACAGATGAATTTGTTATACAGAATGAAAAGAGGAAACAAGAAAATTTACTGTTGAGAAAAAAAATGAGAAATACAGGTTTTGATATATAGAATATAAAAGATCTTTCTGCCCTGTGCGTTAAAAATTTTATTGTTAGAATTCTGCAATACTGCTTGTGATTCCCACTTAATGAAATATGAGGTTTCTCATTAGCATAGTAGCAATTATGCAATCAGGCGTCGTCCATGCTCAGTAGGGACTTTTGTGCCACTGATCTTGGAAGAACCCAAGCTTAAATGCCTCAAGGCTTCATTTCCCGTTGACACCAAGTTATCAACGCATCCCATTGCTTCCTGGACTTGCACTTCAAGGATCTGGGAACAGAACAGCAGTGATAATTGGAAAGGAAGGGCATGGCTGCACAAAGCAGACAGTGGAGTGATAAAAAATAAAGGGAAAAGAAGAGAGAAGTTTATATGGAAGAGTGCCAGTAATGGGGAGACAGTAGACATTCAGAGGGCTGAACCATGAAATGCACAGGCAGAAGGAACAGGAAATGGGTACACACATCCAGAGAGCAATCATTCTAAAGCTGCATGGCTTGAAAACTGCTGGGAATATTTACCAATACGTTGCTGATGTTCTTCTGCAAAAGAAGGAGGGAAAATCAAAATAAGGAACGTTTTGTGGGAACCAAATTTTAAGAACATTTGAACTTCATGAAAATTCAAAAAGGTGGTATAAGAGGATGGTTGCCAGGGAACACTTACCATTAGTTTTCAGATGGTTTCCTGAAAGTTAAAATAGAAAAATTGGTGTGAACATCATAGAAAACAAATTTAGAACGTGATTCAATTTATCATAAAGGCAAATGCAAACTAGAGCACTTGGATATACATACCAATGAAAAAGGCAAACAGTATATGTTGTTTTCCATCATAGTCTACATTTCAGGACATTTGTGCAAATGGAATGCACTTATAAGCATTTTAGAATGGGAAATTGGGGGTTAGAGTTTTAAATTGTTATTGTTTTTACTCATATTTGAGCATTTATTTTGCAGTTCACTAATAAATACTCCAGTTGTATGACTCCAGTAAATTGGAAAGGTGTTTATCGGTATTGTAATAGCCATGCTGTACTGCGTGACCTTACACAGTGAGCTGGAGATGTGGAAACCACTGCTCTCACATGAAAGCCATGCTCAGATTCTTTTAAGCATGCAGTCACAATCAAACCAATATATCCATAGGCAACATTTCCTCCCATTTTTAAGAATTGATCTTATTTTTATTATTTCCTTCTTTCCTTTTCTCTTTCTTATTCTTTCCTTTCTTCTCTCTCTCTCTCTTTCTCTCTGTCTCTCTCTTTTGACACAGTTTAAATGGCACTGGGATTTCCTGTCTGTCTTCCCAAGTCCCCTCCCTTCCCTACTGGTTTTTCCTATAGTTTACAACGGGTGTCTTTTCTTAAGCTGTCATAAGTCCATTGTACTGCCATATAAGTGTATTCTGATAATGTAGGCATGGACAATGTCAGAGAGTGCAGCATCCTAGTGTCCAGACATCTTCAAACATTCCGCTGAGAGTCCATCCTTGTTCTGTTTGCATGAAGACATAGTGCTCTCTGTCTCCACATTTGAGCATATGCGTTTCCGCTGCACTTCCATTTTGCATCTCTTTAAATACAGAGGCATTGTACAGAGTCCACAATGGGGAAAAATAATATACTTTCATCACCATGACGTTAGCAAACACAAAGAGGAATACCAGTGTGTTGCTAGAGTGGTTAAGAAGAGTATCAAGGACTTTCACATTAGGTTTTTTTTTTTTTTGGTGTATAAACCTTCAAATATTCTTGGCATATCCAGTGCAACCTGGGGTCTAGCCAGTGCCTCTTGGCATCTGCATTGGTGAAATTATGTGGTTCTCATGATCATGGTAGTACTTATGTATTGAGTCATCATCCACCCTGAGGTAGAGACTGCTGCATCATTGATCCTGGAAAGGACCCAAATTCAGAGGCTTCTAGGCTTCTGGTCGCATTGACACCAAGCTATCAACACAACACCACTTTGTTTTAGGGACTTGCACTTCAAAAATGTAGGCACAGAATAAGCCAGTGTTAATGGGAGAGGAAGGGCATAGCTGAACAAGAGGCAAGTGGAATTATGAAAATTTGAGGGGAAAAGAAATAAAGAAAAGTTTACATGGGAGAAGCCCTGTAGGATGAGGAGATGGCAGACATTCTAGAGAAGACTGAATCATGAAATGTGCATGAGGGCAAGGTGGAGGAAATGTTTACACACACCAGTAGGGGGCAGTCATTCTAAAACAGCCTGGGAGTAAGAGTGTCAAGGAATAGTTACCATTACGTGGCTGGGGTTCTTCTGAAAAATAATGAGACAGAAAAACAAACATTAAGGACTTATCCCAAGGAAGCAATATTGAAGAAATTCAAATGTATTGACAATGCAAGCAGTGATGTAAGGGAGTAGGTTTCCAGGAAACAAATCGCCTAAGTTTTCAGATGTTTTTAAAAGTTGTTACTGAAAAGTCAATGTAAATAACAGGGAAAACAAATTTAAAAATAATCACTTTAAAGAAAATGCAAACGTAGGACTCTTTGATATACATACCAATGCACAAGGGTAAATAGTGTATTTAGTTTTCAATCATAACCTACATTATATGAAATTTGTGAAAATGGAATGTATTGATACACATTTTAGAGTAGGACATTGGGGACTCAATTTTAAAGATGTTATTCGTTCAGTGTTGATGGTATTTAGACTATTGTTACTTATCTGGTTACTATTATGTTGTTTAACTACAGAATGTTTGCGTGGCAATGATCATGTTGTAATCGCTATATTTTGTTGAGTAACAATAAAAATGCATTGGTGCGGCCTAACGCAGAGTTCTTACAAGAAACCCGGCATTAGAATTTTCTCAGAGGTTATTTACACTCAAATCCACATACCCATAGGCAACTTTTCACAGAAAGTATATTAAAGAACTTATATAAAAAAGATGATAAACACATTTGGTATCTACACCTTTAAAATGATAAAGCTAATTTTCCCCCAGCTTCCCGTAATCTCCACAATTTGCCTGATTCCTTCCTTTCATGATTTCAAAGTTTTGCTCTAACATTCTTCCAATTTATTTTACAGTCACAAGTTTGTATGTCTCTGATGAACATCAGAAGAGACAGCCAGTGTTTATAAGGAATAAAGAAGTAGAAACTAAAGAAGAGAAAGCAATGGAGAAAAGCAATGGAGAAACTGAAGGGAGAGAGCATCACATGGAGGTCTAGCAGCCAAGCTGCAAAAGGGAACGTCAACATTCAAGGAAAGTGAGGACCTTGCAAATCAAGAAGAAGGAGGTATCAAAGCATGCAGAGGACAGTGGTCAGAGAGTGTTTGCCAAATCCTTCTTTGTAAGATGCTTCTGAGGGATAAAGTAAAAGTAATAAGTGGTCTGCGTTTCCCTAGGGAAAACCCATAGCACTAGAGGAACACCATCTTTCCACAATAATTTTGCATTATAAAATGTTACTAACAAAGAAAAGTGACCACATTTAAATAATAGATTTCTTTCTAATAACAGAGTATTTGATTCTCAACAAACGAATGATGCTGGTTTTCATTATCACTGTAGGATAGTTGCATTTGGTGGTTGTCCACTCTAGAGAGCGTGAGTCAACCCTCAATAGCCTGGCTGGATTTCCGGAGCCAGGAGGCAGGAGCCAGGAACAGCTTTTGAGTCTCCCACAAGGGTGCTGGGATCCAAGGACATGAGCCCTCGCCTTTAGTGCTCCAAAGCCACAGGCAGGGACCTGGGTCAAAAGTGGAGCATCCAGAACACAAGGTGGCACCCATGTGGATGCCAGTGCACAGGCAGAAGCTCAACCAGCCTGGCCAACTTGACCCTGATTCTTAGGTTATTTAAAAGGCTGCATTTGTGTGGTTCTTGCACTGGGGAGCACTTTATGTTTGTTTGATTTTAGGTATTTAGATGCACATATATGTCTAAAAATTTGATTATAAGAAATCAATTCTGCTCTGTTCACATACACTCCTGGCTATTTATCTGTCTGTGTTGGGACCTTCAGAAACGTTTCTCCATGAAGGAAGAGTACAGTGTACAAGAAATGAAATGACCCATGGTATGAATTTCCTCATGGAACAAATAGGGTTCTGTGAAGTGAAATCAATTCCAGGAAGAACACGTACATTTAACAAAATCAAATGAAAGAAAAGTCTGTGTAAGTCGCCCTTCACAAGCCTTTATTTTTTTTTTTCTGTAGTCCTTAAGGATTTGGAGGGTCTAATACACAAAGAAATGTCCATTTATAGTTAGAATATTTGGCAATACGTCAGAATCAAGGAAATTTCAAAGAATGATATATAGTCTGGAAAGTATGGGCCCATTTGTTTAATTACCATCACATCACTAAAAGCGTAATGAAATGTACAAACGTTTGAAATGCAGAAGATACAACATTTCTAGCAAAGAAAGGACATGGTTTGAAAAATGAAAGGAGAGAAAAGCTCAAGATAAAAAAAATGAAGAGAACAAAGTATAGGAAACAGACCTAACAAAAATAGGAAGGTTGGTGGGAGAAGAGTAGAATGGCTATCTGAAGAATGGAATGCTAAGAGTTGGCATCTAGGAGAAGAGTGCTGGCCAGTTAAAGAAACCCCAAAGCAATCATTTTAAAGGGCAATGTGGTAGATGGCTGTCAGTACTGACCATCATTTCTCTGAAGTCTATGTGAGATCAGATGGAAAAATCCTTATTATGGAAGACAAGGTGAAGCCGATCCCAGTTTATGATACAGGTACACATGCATATAAACAACCATGGTGGAAAAGTACTAAGTTACCCAGAATGAAATGTGGTAAGAAAATTTACTTTAGGAAAGAATGAGGGCCTGGCGCGATAGCGAAGTGGTTAAAGTCCTCACTTTGCATGCGCCAGGATCCCATATGGGCACCGGTTTTAATCCCAGCAGCCCCACTTCCCACCCAGCTCCCTGCTTGTTGCCTGGGAAAGCAGTCGAGGATGGCCTGAAGCCTTGGGACCTGCACCCCTGTGGGAGACCTGGAAGAGCTCCTGGCTCTTGGCTCCTGGCTTCGGATTGGCTCAGCTCCAGCCATTGCGGCCGCTTGGGGAGTGAACCATGGGATGCAAATCTTGCTGCGTCTCCTCCTCTCTGTCTATTCACCTTTCCAATAAAAATAAACACATCTTTGAAAAAATGAGCAATATTGGTTTTGATAGTAAGTATTTAAAATATTTTAGTGTCTGTGTATTTAAAATCTTATCGTTGGTATTCTCTAAAAACAGTGTTTTTGATTCCCACCAAAGGAATGATGTGGGTTCTCATGAGCATGGTAGCAATTATTAATTGACTTCATGATCTACCCTGAGGTAGAGACTGCTGGGCTATTGACCCTGGAAAGAACCCAGGTTCAGATGCTTCCAGGCGTCTGTTCCCAAGGACACCAAAGTATCAGCCCATCACTTCACTTTATGGCCTAGCACTTCAAGGATCTGGGCGCAGAATAAACACATGTTGATGGGAAAGGAAGGGCATGGATGAACAAGAGGCCAGTGGAATGATGAAAAATAGAGGGTAAGAGTAATGAAGAGAACTTAGTATGGGGGAATCCCAGGAGTACAGTGGAGACATTAGACATTCAAGAGCTTGATGACCATTAGAGAGATGCATACTGGGAAGTGAGGAGGAAATGTTTACAGACACCCATAGGGCAGTCGTTCTAAAGCAGCATGGAAGTACAGACTGTCAGATATTATTTACCCATACGTCGCTGACGTTCTTCTGCAAAATAAGAAGGGGAAATCAAAGTTAAGGAAAGTGCTATGGGATCCAAGGTTTAGGCACACTTGACTTTAATGAAAATGCAAAAAGATGATCTAAGAGGAAGGGTTGCCAGGGAATATTTACCATTCATTTTCAGATGATGTCCTAAGAATTCAAAAAGAAAAGTCAGTGTGAGCATCACAGAAAACAAATTTAAAACATAATTTCCATCAAGAAAGGGGCAAATGCAAATGTAGAACTCTTGGGATCTTTATATCATGTAAATATATATCATCAGTATCATCAGAGATATATGTATATATATAGTATCATATATATGATGTGAAATAATTCATTTTATTAAAAGCATAGGCTATAGATTGCGGAAACTGGGCAAATGGAATGCATTTGTAAATGTTTTAGAATGGGATATTGGCAAATTATACTGCTAAATTTTATTGGCTCATTTTTGATCATTTTGAACAATTAATTTGTGGTGTGCTAATTAATACATTGTTTGACTCTAGAAAATTGGAGTGGTGATTGTCATTATTGTAATGGCCATGCTGTGTTGCGTCACCATACACAATGAGCTGGAGATGCATAAACCACGGCTCTTACAGGAAAGCCAGGATCAGATCCTTTTAAGCGTGCAGTCACGATCCAACCAACATATGAATATGCAACTTGTCAACCCCTCATGGATAATTGGTTCATATTAGGACATCAGATTCCACATCTCTTATATATGCAATATTACGAACATAAAACCAGTTCCATTTCACCAGCTCACACTCCTCCCATTCTCCTTCTTCCTCACTTTCTTTTGTTTCTTTCAATTTTTTGCTGTAATGTACTTTTGATTTATTATGTAATTTAAAACAATGTTGTATCTCTGTGTGGAGCATCAAGAACAAAGAGTCAGTGATGGTAAGTGTTAAGATGTAGAACCTCAAAGAAGAAAAGCAATGGACAGAAAAGATAGGAAAATTGAAGGGAGACAACTTAATATGCAAGTCTAGCAGTCAAATTTGAGAAGCAAAAGTCAGCATTAAAGCAAAGGGAGGACTTTACAGATCAAGAGGAAAGGCGTGTTATGGGGTGCAGGTGTATGGGTGGTCAAGAGAACATCTGCCAAGTCACGTTTTTCTAAGATGCCTCTGAAAGATACACTACAAGTACAAAGTGAACTGACTTTAATAAGAAAACATCTTAGATTCCATGGCTCTACAGAAAGAGAAGTTTTGCAATTAAAGTTTACATTATAATATGTTCACTAGAAAGAACAATTACTACATTGGGAAAGAGCCAAGTGTGTCAGGTAACACCAGGTTAAATGCACTCAGTCACACAGCAAAAACATAAAGAAAGGCAGAGCTCTACTCAACTCCAATTTCCCTGGATAAATTTTGGGCACAATTTACAAAGCTCATAAGCAGAGGAATTTGCTTAGCTGTTTTAGTGTCTGTTTCCTTCTGGTTAAGGATTGGACCAGGATTATCTGCCCAGAAATGAAACCCATGACAGTGAATCTGAGTTCAAGGAAGTTTTGTAGAAAAGTAGATGAGTAAAAACAACTTTGTTCATCTGATACACTCCCAGAATATGTAAGGAGCCTCAAAAATTCAAACAAGTAAACCGGTTAACAAATGGAAAAAAATAAACAACATATTTCTTTTTTAAGAATGACATACAAATGGCAGACAGACACATGTAGAGGACCACTAGGCACCAGTGAAATGTAAATAAACAATACACTAAGGTTTTAGAAGGATGCAAAACAAAACAAAACAACACCCCTCCCCCCCCAAAAAAAACTTACCAACTTCACTGAGAAGGTTTTCTAAAAAATAAATGGAAAACTGATGTAAATGTCAAGATACCACACGGGTGTAGTCAGAGTAGTGAATGCTAAGTATAATTACATGATGTGTTCAGAAAGATAAGGGTTGTATGTTCATCTGTGAAATACTAAAACTTTTACAGGCATATTGGTTTGAGTCTTGCCTGTTCAAATTCAGATCTAGCTAGAAAGTTACCATTTAAACCTTTTTTTATCCTGTGTATTTAAAATTTTATTGTTAGAATGCTGCAATATGGTTTTTGATTCCACCAAATGAATGATGTTGCCTCTCACAATCATGGTGATTCTTATGTATTGAGTCATCTTCTACACTGTTCAGCCCCGGTCCACCTTATATGGCCTGAACTGAAAGCAGGATTCAGAAACCAGGAGCCAGGAGCTTTTTCTGAGTCTCCCAATCGGGGTGCAGGGATCCAAGGGCATGAGTCAGCCTCTGCCGCTTTCCCAAGCCACAAGCAGGGAGCTGGATCAGAAGTGGAGCAACAAGTGCACAAGCTGGCACCAATGTTAGCCTGTGTTCCTGTTTATTTTGCTCTCTGTCCTGGAATCTTTAGAAAGTTTTCTTCTGGAAGGAAGAGCATAGTCTTCCAAAATCAAAGTTATTTTACTCAAGGACCAAATAGGTTCCTGTTACTTAAAATGCATTCCAGGAACAAAACTTGCCTATTTACTTAAATCACATGAAATAGAACAAAATGTAAAATCATCCTGAATAAGCTTGAATATTTCCATCACATCCCCAAAATTTGGGAGATACACTGGGCATTTATAATTTTATATTTGAATATCTGTTAAAACTCCTATATCAGGAAATTTTCACACTCTTTGTATTTATCTTTGTGTCTATGTATCTAAGTATCTAGCAATCTATCTATCTATCTATCTATCTATCATGTATCAAGGAAAGTATGGGCTTATTTGCTTAAGCCCCATCATATCACTGAAATCATAATGAAAGTTCACAAACATTTGTAATAAATAGCATATATAATTTACAGCAAAAGAGCCTCATGGTTTGTAAAAAAAAAATTAAAAGTACAAAGACAGAATACACAGGAAAATAATTGGAGAGAACTTAATGTAGGAGACAGCTGTAACGAAAATACCATGCTGGTGTAGGGGTGGGGTGGGGACAGTGGACATCTGACAAATGGAGAAATAAAGGGTGGCCTCTAGGGAAAGAGAATCAAAAGTTAAAGACACGAAG